>NC_088422.1:108260668-108323168 GCF_034236695.1 Oncorhynchus nerka
ATCCCCAGAGCCCTATACTGTAGATCCCCCAGAGCCCTATACTGTAGATCCCCCAGAGCCCTATACTGTAGATCCCCCAGAGCCCTACAGATCCCCCAGAGCCCTATACTGTAGACCCCCAGAGCCCTACAGATCCCCCAGAGCCCTATACTGTAGATCCCCCAGAGCCCTATACTGTAGATCCCCCCAGAGCCCTATACTGTAGATCCCCCCAGAGCCCTATACTGTAGATCCCCCCAGAGCCCTACAGATACCCCAGAGCCCTATACTGTAGATCCCCCAGAGCCCTATACTGTAGATCCCCCCAGAGCCCTACACTGTAGATCCCCCAGAGCCCTACACTGTAGATTCCCCCAGAGCCCTACAGATCCCCCAGAGTCCTATACTGTAGATCCCCCAGAGCCCTATACTGTAGATCCCCCAGAGCCCTACAGATCCATCAGAGCCCTACACTGTAGATCCCCCAGAGCCCTACACTGTAGAACCCCCAGAGCCCTATACTGTAGAACCCCCAGAGCCCTACACTGTAGATCCCACAGAGCCCTATACTGTAGAACACCCCCAGAGCCCTATACTGTAGAACCCCCAGAGCCCTATACTGTAGAACACCCCCAGAGCCCTATACTGTAGATCCCCCCAGAGCCCTATACTGTAGATCCCCTAGAGCCCTATACTGTAGATCCCCCAGAGCCCTATACTGTAGAACACCCCCAGAGCCCTATACTGTAGATCCCCCCAGAGCCCTATACTGTAGATCCCCCAGAGCCCTATACTGTAGATCCCCCAGAGCCCTATACTGTAGATCCCCCAGAGCCCTATACTGTAGATCCCCCAGAGCCCTATACTGTAGATCCCCAGAGCCCTATACTGTAGATCCCCTAGAGCCCTATACTGTAGATCCCCCAGAGCCCTATACTGTAGATTCCCTAGAGGCCCTATACTGTAGATCCCCCAGAGCCCTATACTGTAGATCCCCCAGAGCCCTATACTGTAGATCCCCCAGATCCCTATACTGTAGATCCCCCAGAGCCCTATACTGTAGATCCCCAGAGCCCTATACTGTAGATTCCCAGAGCCCCTATACTGTAGATCCCCCAGAGCCCTACAGGTCCCCAGAGCCCTATATTGTAGATCCCCCAGAGAGCCCTATACTGTAGATCCCCCAGAGCCCTATACTGTAGATCCCCCCAGAGCCCTATGCTGTAGATCCCCAGAGCCCCTATACTGTAGATCCCCAGAGCCCTATACTGTAGATCCCCCAGAGCCCTATACTGTAGATCCCCCAGAGCCCTATAATGTGGGAACAGTCCCCCAGAGCCCAATGGATCCCCCAGAGCCCTATCTGTAGATCCCCAGAGCCCAATGGATCCCCCATAGCCCTATAATTAGATCCCCAGAGCCCCCTCCCCCCAGGGCTACTGTAGATCCCCCCAGAGCCCTATACTGATCCCCTAGAGCCCTAACACCCCCAGAGCCCTGCTCTGCAGATTCCCCAGAGCCCTATACTGTGTTCCCCCCAGAGCCCTGTGCTGTAGATCCCCCAGAGCCCTATACTGTAGATCCCCCAGAGCCCTACAGATCCATCAGAGCCCTATACTGTAGATCAGAGCCCTACCTACTGTAGATCCCCCAGGAGCCCTATACTGTAGATCCCCCAGAGCCCTATACTGTAGATCCCCCAGAGCCCTATACTGTAGATCCCCCAGAGCCCTATACTGTAGATCCCCAGAGCCCTATACTGTAGATCCCCCAGAGCCCTACAGATCCATCAGAGCCCTATACTGTAGATCCCCCAGATCCCTATACTGTAGATCCCCCAGAGCCTATACTGTAGATCCCCCAGAGCCCTATACTGTAGATCCCCCAGAGCCCTATACTGTAGATCCCCCAGAGCCCTACAGATCGCCCAGAGCCCTATACTGTAGATCCCCAGAGCCCTATACTGTAGATCCCCCAGAGCCCTATACTGTAGATCCCCCAGAGCCCTACAGATCCCTCAGAGCCCTATACTGTAGATCCCCAGAGCCCTATACTGTAGATCCCCCCAGAGCCCTATACTGTAGATCCCCCCCAGAGCCCTATAATGTAGATCCCCCCAGAGCCCAATGGATCCCCCAGAGCCCTATACTGTAGATCCCCCAGAGCCCAATGGATCCCCAGAGCCCTATATTGTAGATCCCCCAGAGCCCTATACTGTAGATCCCCCAGAGCCCTATACTGTAGAACACCCCCCCCAGAGCCCTATACTGTAGATCCCCCAGAGCCCTATACTGTTGATCCCCCAGAGCCCTATAATGTAGATCCCCCAGAGCCCTATACTGTAGATCCCCCAGAGCCCTACACTGTAGATCCCCCAGAGCCCTACAGATCCCCCAGAGACCTACACTGTAGATCCCCCCAGAGCCCTATACTGTAGATCCCCAGAGCCCTATGCTGTAGATCCCCCAGAGCCCTATACTGTAGATCCCCCAGAGCCCTATACTGTAGATCCCCCAGAGCCCTATACTGTAGATCCCCAGAGCCCTATACTGTAGATCCCCCAGAGCCCTATACTGTAGATCCCCCAGAGCCCTACAGATCCATCAGAGCCCTATACTGTAGATCCCCCAGATCCCTATAACTGTAGATCCCCCAGAGCCCTATACTGTAGATCCCCCAGAGCCCTATACTGTAGATCCCCCCAGAGCCCTATACTGTAGATCCCCAGAGCCCTACAGATCGCCCCAGAGCCCTATATTGTAGATCCCCCAGAGCCCTATACTGTAGATCCCCCAGAGCCCTATACTGTAGATCCCCCAGAGCCCTACAGATCGCCCAGAGCCTATACTGTAGATCCCCCAGAGCCCTATACTGTAGATCCCCCCAGAGCCCTATACTGTAGATCCCCAGAGCCCTATAATGTAGATCCCCCAGAGCCCAATGGATCCCCCAGAGCCCTATACTGTAGATCCCCCAGAGCCCAATGGATCCCCCATAGCCCTATACTGTAGATCCCCCAGAGCCCTATACTGTAGATCCCCCCAGAGCCCTATACTGTAGAACACCCCCCAGAGCCCTATACTGTAGATCCCCCCCAGAGCCCTATACTGTTGATCCCCAGAGCCCTGTAATGTAGATCCCCCAGAGCCCTATACTGTAGATCCCCCAGAGCCCTACACTGTAGATCCCCCAGAGCCCTACACTGTAGATCCCCCAGAGCCCTACAGATCGCCCAGAGACCTACACTGTAGATCCCCCCAGAGCCCTATACTGTAGATCCCCCAGAGCCCTATACTGTAGATCCCCCAGAGCCCTATACTGCCCAGATCCCCCAGAGCCCTATACTGTAGATCCCCCAGAGCCCTATACTGTAGATCCCCCAGAGCCCTATACTGTAGATCCCCCCAGAGCCCTATACTGTAGATCCCCCAGAGCCCTATACTGTAGATCCCCCAGAGCCCTACAGATCGCCCAGAGACCTACACTGTAGATCCCCCAGAGCCCTATACTGTAGATCCCTCAGAGCCCTATACTGTAGATCCTCAGAGCCCTATACTGTAGATCCCTCAGAGCCCTATACTGTAGATCCCTCAAGGCCTATACTGTAGATCCCTCAGAGCCCTATGCTGTAGATCCCAGAGCCCTATACTGTAGATCCTCAGAGCCCTATACTGTAGATCCCTCAGAGCCCTATACTGTAGATCCATCAGAGCCCTATACTGTAGATCCATCAGAGCCCTATACTGTAGATCCCCCCCAGAGCCCTATACTGTAGATCCCCCAGAGCCCTATACTGTAGATCCCCCAGAGCCCTATACTGTAGATCCCTCAGAGCCCTATACTGTAGATCCCCCAGAGCCTATACTGTAGATCCCTCAGAGCCCTATACTGTAGATCCCCAGAGCCCTATACTGTAGATCCCCCAGAGCCCTATACTGTAGATCCCCTAGAGCCCTATACTGTAGATCCCCCAGAGCCCTATACTGTAGATCCCCTAGAGCCCTATACTGTAGATCCCCAGAGCCCTATACTGTAGATCCCCCAGAGCCCTATACTGTAGATCCCCCAGAGCCCTACAGATCCATCAGAGCCCTATACTGTAGATCCCCCAGAGCCCTATACTGTAGATCCCCCAGAGCCCTATACTGTAGATCCCCCAGAGCCCTATACTGTAGATCCCCAGAGCCCTATACTGTAGATCCCCAGAGCCCTATAGATCCCCCAGAGCCCTATACTGTAGATCCCCCAGAGCCCTACAGATCCATCAGAGCCCTATACTGTAGATCCCCCAGAGCCCTATACTGTAGATCCCCCAGAGCCCTATACTGTAGATCCCCCAGAGCCCTATACTGTAGATCCCCCAGAGCCCTATACTGTAGATCCCCCAGAGCCTATACTGTAGATCCCCAGAGCCCTATACTGTAGATCCCCCAGAGCCCTATACTGTAGATCCCCCAGAGCCCTATACTGTAGATCCCCCAGAGCCCACAGATCGCCCAGAGCCCTATACTGTAGATCCCCAGAGCCCTATACTGTAGATCCCCCAGAGCCCTATACTGTAGATCCCCAGAGCCCTATAACAGATCCCCCAGAGCCCAATGGATCCCCCAGAGCCCTATACTGTAGATCCCCCAGAGCCCAATGGATCCCCCAGAGCCCTATACTGTAGATCCCCCAGAGCCCTATACTGTAGATCCCCCAGAGCCCTATACTGTAGACCCCCAGAGCCCTATACTGTAGATCCCCCAGAGCCCTATACTGTTGATCCCCCCAGAGATGTAGATCCCCCAGAGCCCTATACTGTAGATCCCCCAGAGCCCCACTGTAGATCCCCCAGAGCCCTATACTGTAGATCCCCCAGAGCCCTACAGATCCCCAGAGCCCTATACTGTAGATCCCCCAGAGCCCTATACTGTAGATCCCCCAGAGCCCTATACTGTAGATCCCCAGAGCCCTATACTGTAGATCCCCCAGAGCCCTATACTGTAGATCCCCCAGAGCCCTATACTGTAGATCCCCCAGAGCCCTATACTGTAGATCCCCCAGAGCCCTATACTGTAGATCCCCCAGAGCCCTATACTGTAGATCCCCCAGAGCCCTACAGACGCCCAGAGACCTACACTGTAGATCCCCCAGAGCCCTATACTGTAGATCCCTCAGAGCCCTATACTGTAGATCCCCCAGAGCCCTATACTGTAGATCCCTCAGAGCCCTATACTGTAGATCCCTCAGAGCCCTATACTGTAGATCCCTCAGAGCCCTATACTGTAGATCCCTCAGAGCCCTACACTGTAGATCCTCAGAGCCCTATACTGTAGATCCTCAGAGCCCTATACTGTAGATCCCCCAGAGCCCTATACTGTAGATCCCCCAGAGCCCTATACTGTAGATCCCCCAGAGCCCTATACTGTAGATCCCCCCAGAGCCCTATACTGTAGATCCCCCAGAGCCCTATACTGTAGATCCCCCAGAGCCCTATACTGTAGATCCCCCAGAGCCCTATACTGTAGATCCCCTAGAGCCCTATACTGTAGATCCCCCAGAGCCCTATACTGTAGATCCCCCAGAGCCCTATACTGTAGATCCCCCAGAGCCCTATACTGTAGATCCCCCAGAGCCCTAACTGTAGATCCCCCAGAGCCCTATACTGTAGATCCCCCAGAGCCCTACTGTAGATCCCCTAGAGCCCTATACTGTAGATCCCCCAGAGCCCTATACTGTAGATCCCCCAGAGCCCTATACTGTAGATCCCCCAGAGCCCTATACCCCCAGAGCCCTATACTGTAGATCCCCCCAGAGCCCTATACTGTGATCCCTCAGAGCCCTATACTGTAGATCCCCCCAGAGCCCTATACTGTAGATCCCCCAGAGCCCTATACTGTAGATCCCCCAGAGCCCTATACTGTAGATCCCCCAGAGCCCTATACTGTAGATCCCCAGAGCCCTATACTGTAGATCCCCCAGAGCCCTATACTGTAGATCCCTAGAGCCCTATACTGTAGATCCCCCAGAGCCCTATACTGTAGATCCACCAGAGCCCTATACTGTAGATCCCCGGAGCCCTATACTGTAGATCCCCAGAGCCCTACAGATCCCCCAGAGCCCTATACTGTAGATCCCCCAGAGCCCTACAGATCCCCCCAGAGCCCTATACTGTAGATCCCCCAGAGCCCTATACTGTAGATCCCCCAGAGCCCTACAGATCCCCCAGAGCCCTATACTGTAGATCCCCAGAGCCCTATACTGTAGATCCCCAGAGCCCTACAGATCGCCCAGAGCCCTATACTGTAGATCCCCCAGAGCCCTACAGATCCCCCAGAGCCCTATACTGTAGATCCCCCAGAGCCCTATACTGTAGATCCCCCCAGAGCCCTACAGATCCCCCAGAGCCCTATACTGTAGATCCCCCCAGAGCCCTATACTGTAGATCCCCCAGAGCCCTATACTGTAGATCCCCAGAGCCCTACAGATCCCCCAGAGCCCTATACTGTAGATCCCCCCAGAGCCCTATACTGTAGATCCCCCAGAGCCCTACAGATCGCCCAGAGCCCTATACTGTAGATCCCCCAGAGCCCTACAGATCGCCCAGAGCCCTATACTGTAGATCCCCCCCCAGAGCCCTATACTGTAGATCCCCCAGAGCCCTATACTGTAGATCCCCCAGAGCCCTATACTGTAGATCCCCAGAGCCCTATACTGTAGATCCCCCAGAGCCCTATACTGTAGATCCCCCCAGAGACCTATACTGTAGATCCCCCAGAGCCCTATACTGTAGATTCCCCAGAGCCCTATACTGTAGATCCCCCAGAGCCCTACAGATCCCCAGAGCCCTATACTGTAGAACCCCCAGAGCCCTACAGATCCCCCAGAGCCCTATACTGTAGATCCCCCAGAGCCCTATACTGTAGATCCCCCAGAGCCCTATACTGTAGATCCCCCAGAGCCCTATACTGTAGATCCCCCAGAGCCCTATACTGTAGATCCCCCAGAGCCCTACAGATCCCCAGAGCCCTATACTGTAGATCCCCCAGAGCCCTATACTGTAGATCCCCCAGAGCCCTACACTGTAGATCCCCCCAGAGCCCTACAGATCCCCCAGAGTCCTATACTGTAGATCCCCCAGAGCCCTATACTGTAGATCCCCTAGAGCCCTACAGATCCCCCAGAGTCCTATACTGTAGATCCCCCAGGGCGCAACGACTCCCCCAAAGCGCTACGGATCTCACAGAGCCTTACAGATCCGTCAGAGCCATATACATCCCTCAGATCTCTGAGCCCTATACATTCCTCAGAGCACTACGGATCCCCCGAGCCCTACGGATCCCCCAGAGCCCTAAGGATCACCCAGAGCCCTATACATCCCTCAGATATCAGAGCCCTATAGATCCATCGGAGCCCTATAGATCCATCGGAGCCCTATAGATCCATCGGAGCCCTATAGATCCATCGGAGCCCTATAGATCCATCGGAGCCCTATAGATCCATCGGAGCCCTATAGATCCATCGGGGCCCTATAGATCCATCGGGGCCCTATAGATCCATCAGAGCCCTATAGATCAATCAGAGCAGAATGGATCCTCCAGAGCCACCAGAGCATTACAGAGCCCAATAGATCCCCCAGAGCCCAATAGATCCCCCAGAGCCCAATAGATCCCCCAGAGCCCAATAGATCCCCCAGAGCCCAATGGATCCCTCAGAGCCCGACATATCAAATCAAATCAAAATCAAATCAAATGTATTTATATAGCCCTTCGTACATCAGCTGATATCTCAAAGTGCTGTACAGAAACTCAGCCTAAAACCCCAAACAGCAAGCAATGCAGGTGTAGAAGCACGGTGGCTAGGAAAAACTCCCTAGAAAGGCCAAAACCTAGGAAGAAACCTAGAGAGTGACCAGGCTATGTGGGGTGGCCAGTCCTCTTCTGGCTGTGCCGGGTGGAGATTATAACAGAACATAGCCAAGATGTTCAAATGTTCATAAATGACCAGCATGGTCGAATAATAATAAGGCAGAACAGTTGAAACTGGAGTAGCAGCACAGTCAGGTGGACTGGGGACAGCAAGGAGTCATCATGTCAGGTAGTCCTGGGGCATGGTCCTAGGGCTCAGGTCCTCCGAGAGAGAGAAAGAAAGAGAGAATTAGAGAGAGCATATGTGGGGTGGCCAGTCCTCTTCTGGCTGTGCCGGGTGGAGATTATAACAGAACATGGCCAAGATGTTCAAATGTTCATAAATGACCAGCATGGTCGAATAATAGTAAGGCAGAACAGTTGAAACTGGAGCAGCAGCATGGCCAGGTGGACTGGGGACAGCAAGGAGTCATCATGTCAGGTAGTCCTGGGGCATGGTCCTAGGGCTCAGGTCCTCCGAGAGAGAGAAAGAAAGAGAGAAGGAGAGAATTAGAGAACGCACACTTTAGATTCACAGGACAACGAATAGGACAGGAGAAGTACTCCAGATATAACAAACTGACCCCAGCCCCCCGACACATAAACTACTGCAGCATAAATACTGGAGGCTGAGACAGGAGGGGTCAGGAGACACTGTAGCCCCATCCGAGGACACCCCCGGACAGGGCCAAACAGGAAGTATATAACCCCACCCACTTTGCCAAAGCACAGCCCCCACTCCACTAGAGGGATATCTTCAACCACCAACTTACCATCCTGAGACAAGGCTGAGTATAGCCCACAAAGATCTCCGCCACGGCACAACCCAAGGGGGGGGCAACCCAGACAGGATGACAACAACAGTGAATCAACCCACTCAGGTGACGCACCCCCTCCAGGGACGGCATGAGAGAGCCCCAGTAAGCCAGTGACTCAGCCCCTGTAATAGGGTTAGAGGCAGAGAATCCCAGTGGAAAGAGGGGAACCGGCCAGGCAGAGACAGGAAGGGCGGTTCGTTGCTCCAGAGCCTTTCCGTTCACCTTCCCACTCCTGGGCCAGACTACACTCAATCATATGACCCACTGAAGAGATGAGTCTTCAGTAAAGACTTAAAGGTTGAGAACGAGTTTGCGTCTCTGACATGGGTAGGCAGACCGTTCCCTAAAAATGGAGCTCTATAGGAGGAAGCCCTGCCTCCAGCTGTTTGCTTAGAAATTCTAGGGACAATTAGGAGGCCTGCGTCTTGTGACCGTAGCGTACGTGTAGGTATGTACGGCAGGACCAAATCAGAGAGATAGGTAGGAGCAAGCCCATGTAATGCTTTGTAGGTTAGCAGTAAAACCTTGAAATCAGCCCTTGCTTTGACAGGAAGCCAGTGTAGAGAGGCTAGCACTGGAGTAATATGATCAAATTTTGGGTTCTAGTCAGGATTCTAGCAGCCGTATTTAGCACTAACTGAAGTTTATTTAGTGCTTTATCCGGGTAGCCAGAAAATAGAGCATTGCAGTAGTCTAACCTAGAAGTGACAAAAACATGGATTAATTTTTCTGCATAATTTTTGGATCCCCCAGAGCCCTATGGATCCCCCAGAGCCCTATGGATCCCCCAGGGATCCCTCGATAGATCCCTCAGAGCCCGACAGATCCCTCAGAGCCCGACAGATCCCTCAGAGCCTGACAGATCCATCTGAGCCCGACAGATCCATCTGAGCCCGACAGATCCATCTGAGCCCGACAGATCCATCTGATCCTGACAGATCCATTTGAGCTCTACACTGTAGATCCCCCAGAGCCATATGCTGTAGACCCCAGAGCCCTACGCTGTAGATCCCCTCCCCCAGAGCCCTATACTGTAGATCCCCCAGAGCCATATGCTGTAGACCCCCAGAGCACTACGCTGTAGATCCCCTCCACCCAGAGCCCTACACTGTAGATCCCCCAGAGCCCTACGCTGTAGATCCCCCAGTGACCTACACTGTAGATCCCTAGAGCCCTACACTGTAGATCCCCCAGTGACCTACACTGTAGATCCCCTAGAGCCCTATACTGTAGATCCCCCAGAGCCCTATACTGTAGATCCCCCCGGGCCCTACAGATCCATCAGAGCCCTACGACTCCCCCAGAGCGCTACGGATCCCACAGAGCCCTATACATCCCTCAGATATCAGAGCCCTATAGATCCATCAGAGCCTTATAGATTCATCAGAGCCCTAAAAATTCCTCCGATTTCTGAGCCCGACAGATCCCTATAGGTCCACGGGATCCCCCAGAGCAGAAAGTCAGACAGAGCCCAACGGATCCCCAGAGCCCAACAGGTCCCCAGAGCCCAACAGATCCCTCAGATCTCTGAGCCCTATAGATCCCCTAAGAGCCCTACGGACCCCTATACATCCCTCAGAGGCCTATACTTTCCTCAGATCTCTGAGCCCTATAGATCCATTAGAGCCCAATAGATCCATCAGAGCTCTATAAATGCCTCAGATCCCCCAGAGCCCTACGGATCGCCCATAGCCCTATAGATCCCTCAGATGTATCAGAGCCCTCAGATTGCTATAGAACCCTCAGAGCCCTATACTGTAGATCCCTTAGAGCCCTGTAAGATCCCCTAGAACCCAGACATCCCTCAGAGCCCTATAGATCCCCCAGAGCCCTGTAAGATCCCCTAGAACCCAGACATCCCTCAGAGCCCTATGGATCCCTCAGAGCCCTGTAAGATCCCCTAGAACCCAGACATCCCTCAGAGCCCTATGGATCCCTCAGAGCCCTGTAAGATCCCCTAGAACCCAGACATCCCTCAGAGCCCTATGGATCCCTCAGAGCCCTGTAAGATCCTAGAACCCAGACATCCCTCAGAGCCCTATGGATCCCTCAGAGCCCTGTAAGATCCCCTAGAACCCAGACATCCCTCAGAGCCCTATGGATCCCTCAGAGCCGTATATTGATTTTAATTGTATTTTGCCTTTATTTAACTAGGTAAGTCAGTTAAGAACAAATTCTTATTTTCAATGACGGCTTAGGAACAGTGGGTTAGCTGCCTTGTTCAGGGGCAGAACAACATGTTTTTACCTTGTCAGCTTGGGATTCGATCTTGCAACCTTTCGGTTACTAGTCCAACACTCTAATAGCTAGGCTATCCTGCCGCCCAGTATTTATCCCTCAGAGCCCTATGGATCCTGGTCAAAGTAGGACACTTCTGTATAGAATAGGGTACCATTTGGGATGAAAACCTTTCCATTTATTCCAGTACCCACCCTGTATTATCATGCAGAAGTTTCCAATATCACTGTGTAGTGTACTACTTTTGGGTACACCCTATGGGCCCTGGTCAGAAGTATGAATATTAAAATGTATATACTGTCACGTTTGTGTCCAGGAAACACTGAGAATCTGTCCAACCCATTTGAAGGAGCCTCAACCTCCTTTGGATCCATTGGACTGGCGTTTTACAACGGGCTCTGGGCCTACGATGGGTGGTAAGACTACAACTGCATCCCAAATGGCACCCTACTTCCTAAATAGGTCAATACTTTTGACCAGGGCCCGTAGCACTCTAGTCAGGGCTCGTAGCGCTCTAGTCAGGGCCCGTAGCACTCTAGTCAGGGCTCGTAGCGCTCTAGTCAGGGCTCGTAGCGCTCTAGTCAGGGCTCGTAGCGCTCTAGTCAGGGCTCGTAGCGCTCTAGTCAGGGCCCGTAGTGTTCTAGTCAGGGGGGCCCATAGCGCTCTAGTCAGGGGGGCCCATAGCGCTCTAGTCAGGGGGGCCCATAGCGCTCTAGTCAGGGGGGCCCATAGCGCTCTAGTCAGGGGTGCCCATGGCTCTCTAGTCAGGGCCCATAGTGCTCTAGTCAGGGGGGCCCATAGCTCTAGGGGGTGCCCATGGCTCTCAGTCAGGGGTGCCCATGGCTCTCTCGTCCAGGGCCCATAGTGCTCGAGTCAGGGGGCCTGTGGTTCTCTAGTCAGGGGGCCCATAGTGCTCTAGTCAGGGGCCTGTGGTGCTCTAGTCAGGGGGCCCGTGGCGTTCTAGTCAGGGGGCCATAGTGCTCTAGTCAGGGGCCCATTGTGCTCTAGTCAGGGGGCCCATTGCGCTCTAGTCAGGGGCCCTAGTGCTCTAGTCAGGGGCCCGTGACGCTCTAGTCAGGGCCCATAGTGCTCTAGTCAGGGCCCATAGCGCTCTAGTCAGGGGGCCTGTAGCGTTCTAGTCAGGGGCCATAGCGTTCTAGTCAGGGGGCCATAGTGCTCTAGTCAGGGGGGCCTGTAATGCTCTAGTCAGGGGGCCCATAGCGCTCAGTCATGGGGTACCCGTGGCGCTCTAGTCAGGGCCCATAGCGCTCTAGTCAGGGGGCCCATAGTGCTCTAGTCAGGGCCCATAGCGCTCTAGTCAGGGGGCCCATAGTGCTCTAGTCAGGGGCCCATAGCGCTCTAGCCTAAAGTAGTCCACTAAGTAGGGGGTCGGGTACCATTGGGGATGTATCCTATCTCTCTGTTCTTATCACTTCCTCAATAAAACAGTTTTATGGTTTGAGATTTCTGTTTTGAATGTCAACCCAACCTGTTTATACGTGGTTCTATAAACACGTGTTGTCTCTCAGGAATCAGCTGAACTTTATAACAGAGGAGCTGGAAAACCCATATAGGTGAGTGTCCATACAGCTGACATTTAGGGTGCGTCCACGATGGGCCCTGGTAAACAGTAGTGCACTATGTAAGGAACAGGGTGCCATTTGGGATGCAGCTTATTTAGACTGGATTTCCACTGTCATTCATCAGAGATTCAAAGTGACTACCAGTGCAGTGAGTGCATCATATACTGCTCACTAGTAGCAGTGCGTGGGTAATATCACTGAGGAAGCCAAGTGTGGGTAATATCACTGGGGAAGCCAAGTGTGGGTAATATCACTGAGGCCAAGCGTGGGTAATATCACTGAGGAAGCCAAGCGTGGGTAATATCACTGGGAAGCCAGCGTATGTAATATCACTGAGGAAGCCAAGTGTGGGTAATATCACTGGGGAAGCCAAGCGTGGGTAATATCACTGGGGAAGCCAGCGTATGTAATATCACTGAGGAAGCCAAGTGTGGGTAATATCACTGGGAAGCCAAGTGTGGTTAATATCACTGGGAAGCCAGCGTGGGTAATATCACTGAGGAAGCCAGCGTGGGTAATATCACTGGGGAAGCCAGCGTATGTAATATCACTGAGGAAGCCAAGTGTGGGTAATATCACTGGGAAGCCAGCGTGGGTAATATCACTGGGAAGCCAAGCGTATGTAATATCACTGAGGAAGCCAAGTGTGGGTAATATCACTGGGAAGCCAAGTGTGGTTAATATCACTGGGAAGCCAAGTGTGGGTAATATCACTGGGAAGCCAAGTGTGGATAATATCACTGAGGAAGCCAGCGTGGGTAAGTAATATCACTGAGGAAGCTAAGCGTGGGGTAATATCACTGAGGAAGCCAAGCGTGGGTAATATCACTGAGGAAGCCAAGCGTGGGTAATATCACTGAGGAAGCCAAGTGTGGGTAATATCACTGGGAAGCCAAGTGTGGGTAATATCACTGGAAACCAAGTGTGGTTAATAGCACTGAGGAAGCCAAGTGTGGGTAATATCACTGAGGAAGCCAGGCGTGGGTAATAGCACTGAGGAAGCCAGCGTGGGTAATAGCACTGAGGAAGCCAGGCGTGGGTAATATCACTGGGAAGCCAAGTGTGGGTAATATCACTGAGGAAGCCAAGCGTGGGTAATATCACTGAGGAAGCCAGCGTGGGTAATATCACTGGGGAAGCCAAGCGTATGTAATATCACTGAGGAAGCCAAGTGTGGGTAATATCACTGGGAAGCCAGCGTGGGTAATATCACTGGGGAAAGCGTATGTAATATCACTGAGGAAGCCAAGTGTGGGTAATATCACTGGGGAAGCCAAGTGTGGGTAATATCACTGGGGAAGCCAGGTGTGGGTAATATCACTGGGGAAGCCAAGTGTGGATAATATCACTGAGGAAGCCAAGCGTTAGGTAGTAATATCACTGAGGAAGCTAGCGTGGGTAAGTAATATCACTGAGGAAAGCGTGGGTAATATCACTGAGGAAGCGTGGGTTAATAGCACTGAGGAAGCCAAGTAATATCACTGAGGAAGCCAGGCGTGGGTAATAGCACTGAGGAAAGCGTGGTTGATAGCACTGAGGAAGCCAGGCGTGGGTAATATCACTGGGGAAGCCAAGTGTGGGTAA
Organism: Oncorhynchus nerka; assembly: GCF_034236695.1. Lineage (NCBI taxonomy): Eukaryota > Metazoa > Chordata > Actinopteri > Salmoniformes > Salmonidae > Oncorhynchus > Oncorhynchus nerka. The sequence continues at coordinate 108,274,760 of NC_088422.1, forward strand.
TATCACTGAGGAAGCCAAGCGTGGGTAATATCACTGAGGAAGCCAAGTGTGGGTAATATCACTGAGGAAGCCAATCGTGGGTAATATCACTGAGGAAGCCAAGCGTGGGTAATATCACTGAAGCCAATCGTGGTAATATCACTGAGGAAGCCAGCGTGGGTAATATCACTGAGGAAGCCAAGTGTGGGTAATATCACTGGAAGCCAAGCGTGGGTAATATCACAGCGTGGGTAATATCACTGAGGAAGCCAGCGTGGGTGAGGAAGCCAAGGTAATATCACTGGGAAATAGCGTATGTAATATCACTGAGGAAGCCAAGTGTGGGTAATATCACTGGGGAAGCCAAGTGTGGGTAATATCACTGGGAAGCCAAGTGTGGGTAATATCACTGGGGAAGCCAAGTGTGGATAATATCACTGAGGAAGCCAAGCGTGGGTAAGTAATATCACTGAGGAAGCTAGCGTGGGTAAGTAATATCACTGGGAAGCCAAGCGTGGGTAATATCACTGAGGAAGCCAAGCGTGGGTAATATCACTGAGGAAGCCAAGTGTGGGTAATATCACTGGGAAGCCAAGTGTGGGTAATATCACTGCGGAAGCCAAGTGTGGTTAATAGCACTGAGGAAGCCAAGTGTGGGTAATATCACTGAGGAAGCCAGGCGTGGGTAATAGCACTGAAGCCAAGCGTGGTTGATAGCACTGAGGAAGCCAGGCGTGGGTAATATCACTGGGAAGCCAAGTGTGGGTAATATCACTGAGGAAGCCAGCGTGGGTAATATCACTGAGGAAGCCAAGTGTGGGTAATATCACTGAGAAGCCAATCGTGGGTAATATCCAATCGTGGGTAATATCACTGGGAAGCCAATCGTGGGTAATATCACTGGGAAGCCAATCGTGGGTAATATCACTGAGGAAGCCAAGCGTGGGTAATATCACTGGGGAAGCCAAGTGTGGGTAATATCACTGGGAAGCCAAGCGTGGGTAATATCACTGAGGAAGCCAGCGTGGGTAATATCACTGGGAAGCCAAGCGTGGGTAATATCACTGGGAAAGCGTGGGTAATATCACTGAGGAAGCCAAGCGTGGGTAATATCACTGGGAAGCCAGCGTGGTAATATCACTGGGAAGCCAAGCGTGGGTAATATCACTGGGGAAGCCAAGCGTGGGTAATATCACTGGGAAGCCAAGCGTGGGTAATATCACTGGGAAGCCAGCGTGGGTAAATCACTGAGGAAGCCAAGCGTGGGTAATATCACTGGGAAGCCAAGCGTGGGTAATATCACTGACTGGGGAAGCCAGCGTGGGTAATATCACTGGAAGCCAACGTGGGTAATATCACTGAGGAAGCCAAGCGTGGGTAATATCACTGGGAAGCCAGCGTGGGTAATATCACTGGGAAGCAGCGTGGGTAATATCACTGGGGAAGCCAAGCGTGGGTAATATCACTGGAAGCCAAGTGTGGGTAATATCACTGGGAAGCCAAGCGTGGGTAATATCACTGAGGAAGCCAGCGTGGGTAATATCACTGGGGAAGCCAAGCGTATGTAATATCACTGGGGAAGCCAAGTGTGGGTAATATCACTGGGAAGCCAAGCGTGGGTAATATCACTGGGAAGCCAAGCGTATGTAATATCACTGAGGAAGCCAAGTGTGGGTAATATCACTGGGAAGCCAAGTGTGGGTAATATCACTGGGTAAATCCTGGGGAAGCCGTGTGGATAATATCACTGAGGAAGCCAAGCGTGGGTAAGTAATATCACTGAGGAAGCTAAGCGTGGGTAAGTAATATCACTGAGGAAGCCAAGCGTGGGTAATATCACTCACGTGGGTAATATCACTGAGGAAGCCAAGTGTGGGTAATATCACTGGGGAAGCCTGGGTAATATCACTGGGGAAGCCAAGTGTGGGTAATATCACTGCGGAAGCCAAGTGTGGTTAATAGCACTGAGGAAGCCAAGTGTGGGTAATATCACTGAGGAAGCCAGGCGTGGGTAATAGCACTGAGGAAGCCAAGCGTGGTTGATAGCACTGAGGAAGCCAGGCGTGGGTAATATCACTGGGGAAGCCAAGTGTGGGTAATATCACTGAGGAAGCCAAGCGTGGGTAATATCACTGGGAAGCCAAGTGTGGGTAATATCACTGAGGAAGCCAATCGTGGGTAATATCACTGAGGAAGCCAAGCGTGGGTAATATCACTGGGAAGCCAATCGTGGGTAATATCACTGAGGAAGCCAGCGTGGGTAATATCACTGAGGAAGCCAAGTGTGGGTAATATCACTGGGGAAGCCAAGCGTGGGTAATATCACTGAGGAAGCCAAGCGTGGGTAATATCACTGAGGAAGCCAAGCGTGGGTAATATCACTGAGGAAGCCAAGCGTGGGTAATATCACTGGGGAAGCCAAGCGTGGGTAATATCACTGGGGAAGCCAAGCGTGGGTAATATCACTGGGGAAGCCAGCGTGGGTAATATCACTGGGAAGCCAGCGTGGGTAATATCACTGAGGAAGCAAGCGTGGGTAATATCACTGGGGAAGCCAAGCGTGGGTAATATCACTGGGGAAGCCAAGCGTGGGTAATATCACTGAGGAAGCCAAGCGTGGGTAATATCACTGGGAAGCCAAGCGTGGGTAATATCACTGGGAAGCCAAGCGTGGGTAATATCACTGAGGAAGCCAAGCGTGGGTAATATCACTGGGGAAGCCAAGCGTGGGTAATATCACTGAGGAAGCCAAGCGTGGGTAATATCACTGAGGAAGCCAGCGTGGGTAATATCACTGGGAAGCCAAGCGTGGGTAATATCACTGGGGAAGCCAAGCGTGGGTAATATCACTGGGGAAAAGTGTGGGTAATATCACTGGGAAGCCAAGTGTGGGTAATATCACTGGGAAAAGCGTGGGTAATATCACTGGGGAAGCCAATCGTGGGTAATATCACTGAGGAAGCCAAGCGTGGGTAATATCACTGAGGAAGCCAAGTGTGGGTAATATCACTGGGGAAGCCAAGCGTGGGTAATATCACTGAGGAAGCCAGCGTGGGTAATATCACTGAGGAAGCCAAGCGTGGGTAATATCACTGAGGAAGCCAAGCGTGGGTAATATCACTGGGGAAGCCAAGCGTGGGTAATATCACTGGGGAAGCCAAGCGTGGGTAATATCACTGGGAAGCCAAGCGTGGGTAATATCACTCAGCTGGGTAATATCACTGAGGAAAAGCGGGTAATATCACTAGCGTGGGTAATATCACTGGGGAAGCCAAGCGTGGGTAATATCACTGGGAAGCCAAGCGTGGGTAATATCACTGAGGAAGCCAAGCGTGGGTAATATCACTGGGGAAGCCAAGCGTGGGTAATATCACTGGGAAGCCAAGTGTGGGTAATATCACTGGGGAAGCCAAGCGTGGGTAATATCACTGAGGAAGCCAAGCGTGGGTAATATCACTGGGGAAGCCAAGCGTGGGTAAATATCACTGGGGAAGCCAAGCGTGGGTAATATCACTGGGGAAGCCAAGCGTGGGTAATATCACTGGGGAAGCCAAGTGTGGGTAATATCACTGGGGAAGCAAGCGTGGGTAATATCACTGGGGAAGCCAATCGTGGGTAATATCACTGAGGAAGCCAAGCGTGGGTAATATCACTGGGAAGCCAAGTGTGGGTAATATCACTGGGGAAGCCAAGCGTGGGTAATATCACTGAGGAAGCCAAGCGTGGGTAATATCACTGAGGAAGCCAAGCGTGGGTAATATCACTGGGGAAGCCAAGCGTGGGTAATATCACTGGGGAAGCCAAGCGTGGGTAATATCACTGGGGAAGCCAAGCGTGGGTAATATCACTGGGGAAGCCAAGCGTGGGTAATATCACTGAGGAAGCCAAGCGTGGGTAATATCACTGAGGAAGCCAAGCGTGGGTAATATCACTGGGGAAGCCAAGCGTATGTAATATCACTGAGGAAGCCAAGTGTGGGTAATATCACTGGGGAAGCCAAGCGTGGGTAATATCACTGGGGAAGCCAAGCGTATGTAATATCACTGAGGAAGCCAAGTGTGGGTAATATCACTGGGGAAGCCAAGTGTGGGTAATATCACTGGGGAAGCCAGGTGTGGGTAATATCACTGGGGAAGCCAAGTGTGGATAATATCACTGAGGAAGCCAAGCGTGGGTAAGTAATATCACTGAGGAAGCTAAGCGTGGGTAAGTAATATCACTGAGGAAGCCAAGCGTGGGTAATATCACTGAGGAAGCCAAGCGTGGGTAATATCACTGAGGAAGCCAAGTGTGGGTAATATCACTGGGGAAGCCAAGTGTGGGTAATATCACTGCGGAAGCCAAGTGTGGTTAATAGCACTGAGGAAGCCAAGTGTGGGTAATATCACTGAGGAAGCCAGGCGTGGGTAATAGCACTGAGGAAGCCAAGCGTGGTTGATAGCACTGAGGAAGCCAGGCGTGGGTAATATCACTGGGGAAGCCAAGTGTGGGTAATATCACTGAGGAAGCCAAGCGTGGGTAATATCACTGAGGAAGCCAAGTGTGGGTAATATCACTGAGGAAGCCAATCGTGGGTAATATCACTGAGGAAGCCAAGCGTGGGTAATATCACTGGGGAAGCCAATCGTGGGTAATATCACTGAGGAAGCCAAGCGTGGGTAATATCACTGAGGAAGCCAAGTGTGGGTAATATCACTGGGGAAGCCAAGCGTGGGTAATATCACTGAGGAAGCCAGCGTGGGTAATATCACTGAGGAAGCCAAGCGTGGGTAATATCACTGAGGAAGCCAAGCGTGGGTAATATCACTGGGAAGCCAAGCGTGGGTAATATCACTGGGAAGCCAAGCGTGGGTAATATCACTGGGGAAGCCAGCGTGGGTAATATCACTGGGGAAGCCAAGCGTGGGTAATATCACTGAGGAAGCCAGCGTGGGTAATATCACTGGGGAAGCCAAGCGTGGGTAATATCACTGGGAAGCCAAGCGTGGGTAATATCACTGAGGAAGCCAGCGTGGGTAATATCACTGAGGAAGCCAAGCGTGGGTAATATCACTGGGAAGCCAAGCGTGGGTAATATCACTGAGGAAGCCAAGCGTGGGTAATATCACTGGGGAAGCCAGCGTGGGTAATATCACTGAGGAAGCCAGCGTGGGTAATATCACTGAGGAAGCCAAGCGTGGGTAATATCACTGGGGAAGCCAAGCGTGGGTAATATCACTGGGGAAGCCAAGCGTGGGTAATATCACTGGGGAAGCCAAGCGTGGGTAATATCACTGGGGAAGCCAAGTGTGGGTAATATCACTGGGGAAGCCAAGCGTGGGTAATATCACTGGGGAAGCCAATCGTGGGTAATATCACTGAGGAAGCCAAGCGTGGGTAATATCACTGAGGAAGCCAAGTGTGGGTAATATCACTGGGAAGCCAGCGTGGGTAATATCACTGAGGAAGCCAAGCGTGGGTAATATCACTGAGGAAGCCAGCGTGGGTAATATCACTGAGGAAGCCAAGCGTGGGTAATATCACTGGGAAGCCAAGCGTGGGTAATATCACTGGGGAAGCCAAGCGTGGGTAATATCACTGGGAAGCCAGCGTGGGTAATATCACTGGGGAAGCCAAGCGTGGGTAATATCACTGAGGAAGCCAGCGTGGGTAATATCACTGGGAAGCCAGCGTGGGTAATATCACTGGGAAGCCAAGCGTGGGTAATATCACTGAGGAAGCCAAGCGTGGGTAATATCACTGAGGAAGCCAAGCGTGGGTAATATCACTGGGGAAGCCAAGCGTGGGTAATATCACTGGGAAGCCAAGCGTGGGTAATATCACTGGGAAGCCAAGCGTGGGTAATATCACTGGGGGAAGCCAAGCGTGGGTAATATCACTGGGGAAGCCAAGCGTGGGTAATATCACTGGAAGCCAATCGTGGGTAATATCACTGAGGAAGCCAAGCGTGGGTAATATCACTGAGGAAGCCAAGTGTGGGTAATATCACTGGGAAGCCAAGCGTGGGTAATATCACTGAGGAAAAGCGTGGGTAATATCACTGAGGAAGCCAAGCGTGGGTAATATCACTGAGGAAGCCAGCGTGGGTAATATCACTGGGAAGCCAGCGTGGGTAATATCACTGGGGAAGCCAAGCGTGGGTAATATCACTGGGGAAGCCAAGCGTGGGTAATATCACTGGGGAAGCCAAGCGTGGGTAATATCACTGAGGAAGCCAAGCGTGGGTAATATCACTGGGGAAGCCAAGCGTGGGTAATATCACTGGGGAAAAGCGTGGGTAATATCACTGAGGAAGCCAAGCGTGGGTAATATCACTGAGGAAGCCAAGCGTGGGTAATATCACTGGGGAAGCCAAGCGTGGGTAATATCACTGAGGAAGCCAAGCGTGGGTAATATCACTGGGGAAGCCAAGCGTGGGTAATATCACTGAGGAAGCCAAGCGTGGGTAATATCACTGAGGAAGCCAAGCGTGGGTAATATCACTGGGGAAGCCAAGCGTGGGTAATATCACTGGGGAAGCCAAGCGTGGGTAATATCACTGGGGAAGCCAAGCGTGGGTAATATCACTGGGGAAGCCAAGTGTGGGTAATATCACTGGGGAAGCCAAGCGTGGGTAATATCACTGAGGAAGCCAAGCGTGGGTAATATCACTGAGGAAGCCAAGTGTGGGTAATATCACTGGGAAAGCCAAGCGTGGGTAATATCACTGAGGAAGCCAAGCGTGGGTAATATCACTGAGGAAGCCAAGCGTGGGTAATATCACTGGGGAAGCCAAGCGTGGGCAATATCACTGGGGAAGCCAAGCGTGGGTAATATCACTGAGGAAGCCAAGCGTGGGTAATATCACTGGGGAAGCCAAGCGTGGGTAATATCACTGGGGAAGCCAAGCGTGGGTAATATCACTGGGGAAGCCAAGCGTGGGTAATATCACTGAGGAAGCCAAGCGTGGGTAATATCACTGGGGAAGCCAAGTGTGGGTAATATCACTGGGGAAGCCAAGCGTGGGTAATATCACTGGGGAAGCCAAGAGTGGGTAATATCACTGAGGAAGCCAAGCGTGGGTAATATCACTGGGGAAGCCAAGCGTGGGTAATATCACTGGGGAAGCCAAGCGTGGGTAATATCACTGGGGAAGCCAAGCGTGGGTAATATCACTGGGGAAGCCAAGCGTGGGTAATATCACTGAGGAAGCCAAGCCAGTTTAAAAGCCATTAAACAAATTAATACAATCAACATAGCTAAATATCATGTGACTATCCATAGTTCTTGTGTGTGTGTTCAAGTAGAAAAAAAACTTGTTGACTCACCCTATTTGTAGACGAGTTGAACACCAATGCCATCCTCCTCTCTGTCATGTTCGCAATACAGTCTATGACTCTGTCAGAGAGAAGTACACACTTTTAGTTTGTAGACTAGGCTACCTGGCTAAATAACTTACTAGACTAGCTTCCTCGCTGGGCAACAACGAACCAGCTACGTTATTTAGCTAGTTAACATGAGCCTACTATATCTAGGCTACCTGGCTAAATAACTTACTAGACTAGCTTCCTCGCTGGGCAACAACGAACCAGCTACGTTATTTAGCTAGTTAACGTGAGCCTACTATATCTAGGCTACATATTGAACATCGTCTCAGGCCAGTGGCACAACCTGTGAATTTATGGCTTGATCAGAATCGCTGTTATCATCTTTGGCCTGTACAGAGAAGTCCAAATCTCCGTGTCCATCTATCCATGGTTTAGGAAAGGGCTGATTTAGCTAGCTAGCTACTGCAGGACATCAACACAAGCTAGTTACTGCAGGACATCAACACAAGCTAGCTACTGCAGGACATCAACACAAGCTAGCTACTGCAGGACATCAACACAAGCTAGCTACTGCAGGACATCAACACAAGCTAGTTACTGCAGGACATCAACACAAGCTAGCTACTGCAGGACATCAACACAAGCTAGCTACTGCAGGACATCAACACAAGCTAGCTACTGCAGGACATCAACACAAGCTAGTTACTGCAGGACATCAACACAAGCTAGCTACTGCAGGACATCAACACAAGCTAGTTACTGCAGGACATCAACACAAGCTAGTTACTGCAGGACATCAACACAAGCTAGCTACTGCAGGACATCAACACAAGCTAGCTACTGCAGGACATCAACACAAGCAGACCAGAAACGGACAAGTTTTTCTGACAATGATGACGTTTTGCCTAGGATGTGATTTGATTGGTGTGAAGCCAAATCCAAAGTGGCCTCCCTTGTGGGGTGGTTTTGCTGCACCAGGACTCTCCACAGTTGAGCTCATCTCAATGCTGATTGGTTAATTATTTTATTTAAAAAATATCAAAGGAAGTCAAATGCTCGCTGGCATCAACCAATCAAATGCTTCTGCATGTTACCACATGTCATACTCATTTTGGCCAGACAGCATCAGATACATCTGCTACACATACTGAGACAGAGGGGCGCTGTTTCCCTCGCTCTTATGATTTCTCTGATGAGATAGATTCAGCCACTTGAGGTTCTGAGAATGTTTGATTCAGCCACTTAAGAATTGATTCAGCCACTTAAAAATTAATTCAGCCACTTCAATTGATTCAGCCATCTCAATTGATTCAGCCATCTCAATTGATTCAGCCATCTCAATTGATTCAGCCACTTCAATTGATTCAGCCACTTCTCAGCCACTTCAATTAATTCAGCCATCTCAATTGATTCAGCCATCTCAATTGATTCAGCCATCTCAATTGATTCAGCCATCTCAATTGTTTCAGCCATCTCAATTGATTCAGCCATCTCAATTGATTCAGCCATCTCAATTGTTTCAGCCATCTCAATTGATTCAGCCACTTCAATTGATTCAGCCACTTCAATTGATTCAGCCACTTCTCAGCCACTTCAATTGATTCAGCCACTTCAATTGATTCAGCCACTTCAATTGATTCAGCCACTTCAATTGATTCAGCCATCTCAATTGATTCAGCCATCTCAATTGATTCAGCCACAGATAAATTGTTTTAATGATTGTATTTGTTTTATTGGTCTGATTTTCGGGAAGTCTGGGTTCCCTTGGCATTCACACGCCACCTCCTTTCCTGTTAGGGAGACAACAAGAGTTTAATCAACTCTCTGTCTCTCTCTCTATCTGTGTGCTACATAATCCACTAACACTGGTCTCTGTGTAACATGTGTTGGTTGTATTCTCTCTATCACTAACTCTCTGTCTCTCTAAATCTCTCTATATCTCTCTATATATATATATCTCTCTCTCTATATATATCTCACAATAACACTCTCTCTATATCTCACACTAACACTCTCTATATATATCTCTCTCTCTCTCTATCTCTCTATATGTCTCTCTCTCTCTCTTTATCTCACACTAACTCTCTGTCTCTCTAAATCTCTCTATCTCTCTATATGTCTCTTTCTCTATATATTTCTCTCTCTATCTCACACTAACTCTCTGTCTCTCTAAATTTCTCTGTCTCTCTCTCTATATCTCTCTCTCTCTCTCTCTCTAACAGAAACCTTCCCCTGGCCATTATCATTGGTATTCCCTTGGTGTCTGTGTGCTATGTGCTGGTCAACATTGCCTACTTCAGCGCCATGACCGCTACGGAACTACTACAGTCTCCCGCTGTTGCTGTGGTAAGAGGGTCGTCATGGAGATAGAGAGGGGTGGAGACAGAGGAAGCCATTGGTGTGGCTCATCATATCTCCCTTAGCAAAAACAAGAAGCATTCTTTCAACAACAAACAATTACATTTGATTTATTGTTCCCCCCCGCCGTCTCCTCGGAGGGACTTGTTTGTGCCCCTTAGACTTTTGGTGACAGAGTGCTGTACCCCCTGTCGTGGGTAGTCCCTGTGTTTGTCGTCTTCTGCCCCTTAGACTTTTGGTGACAGAGTGCTGTACCCCCTGTCGTGGGTAGTCCCTGTGTTTGTCGTCTTCTGCCCCTTAGACTTTTGGTGACAGAGTGCTGTACCCCTGTCGTGGGTAGTCCCTGTGTTTGTCGTCTTCTGCCCCGTAGACTTTTGGTGACAGAGTGCTGTACCCCTGTCGTGGGTAGTCCCTGTGTTTGTCGTCTTCTGCCCGTAGACTTTTGGTGACAGAGTGCTGTACCCCCTGTCGTGGGTAGTCCCTGTGTTTGTCGTCTTCTGCCCCTTAGACTTTTGGTGACAGAGTGCTGTACCCCCTGTCGTGGGTAGTCCCTGTGTTTGTCGTCTTCTGCCCCTTAGACTTTTGGTGACAGAGTGCTGTACCCCCTGTCGTGGGTAGTCCCTGTGTTTGTCATCATCTGCCCCTTAGACTTTTGGGGACAGAGTGCTGTACCCCCTGTCGTGGGTAGTCCCTGTGTTTGTCGTCTTCTGCCCCTTAGACTTTTGGTGACAGAGTGCTGTACCCCTTGTCGTGGGTAGTCCCTGTGTTTGTCTTCTTCTGCCCCTTAGACTTTTGGTGACAGAGTGCTGTACCCCCTGTCGTGGGTGGTCCCTGTGTTTGTCGTCTTCTGCCCCTTAGACTTTTGGTGACAGAGTGCTGTACCCCCTGTCGTGGGTAGTCCCTGTGTTTGTCGTCTTCTCCACCTTCGGGAGCGGCCAATGGGAGCTGCTTCACAGCCGGCAGGTAAAGGGACAACTTCAGGAAGACATTGTTTTTGCTAATCAAATTTACTCAAAACAAATGTATTTTATAAAACCCTTTTTATATCAGCAGTTGTCACAAAGTGTTTAACAGATTGAATCTGCTTTTATAAAAGAACAGAGCACAAGCAGAGTTAAAAATGGTGAAAAGAAAGAAAACCAAATTCAGGTTCAACATATTGCCAATATTATGTTGAACTGACATGTTTGTGCTCTGTCCCACCTCAGGTTGACCTATGTGGCAGGAAGAGAGGGTCACATGGTAAAGATCTTGTCCTATATCAGTCTGAAGCGTTACACTCCTTCCCCTGCCCTCATCTTCAATGTAAGTCTGAGATACAGTGCAAAAGTATTCATCACACTTGGTGATTTTTTTCCTATTTTGTTACATTACAACCTCTAATTTAAATATATTTTTATTTGGATTTCATGTAATGGACATACACACAAAATAGTACAAATTGGTGAACCTCTTATTTTGAAACCTTTCAAAAATACTTTACGGAAAAAGCATAATCTGAGAACGGCGCTCAGAACCCAAAACAACCAGAGGAATATCCGCCATTTTGGAGTCAACAAAGTTAGAAATAACACCATAAATATTCACTTACCTTTGATGATCTTCATCAGAAGGCACTCCCAGGAATCCCAGTTCGACAATAAATGACTGATTTATTCCATAAAGTTCCATAAAGTCCATCATTTATGGTCCAAATAGTCACTTATTGTTAGCGTGTTCAGCCCAGTAATCCATCTTCACTTCATCCAGACAAAGACTAGAACAATTCTGTTACAGTCCTTTAGTCTGTCAAACTATGTATGGAACCAGTCACTACAAAGATACAGGCGTCCTTCCTAACTCAGTGGCCGGAGAGGAAGGAAACCGCACAGGGATTTCACCATGAGGCCAATGGTGACTTTAAAACAGTTACAGAGTTTAACAACAACATTACAGTTACTGCACAAAACTAACCTAAATGTCATTGAAAACAAGGACGCCTGTACAGAAAAAATATTCCTAAACATGCATCCTGTTTGCAATAAGGCACTAAAGTAAAACTGAAAAAATGTGGCTAAGAACTTAACTTTTTGTCCTGAATACAAAGCGTATTGTTTGGGGTAAATTGAACACGTCACATGACTGAGCACCAGTCTTCATATTTTCCAGCATAGTGGTGACCTGGTTCAGTCTGCTTTCCAAAAAACACTGGGAGACAAATTCACCTTTCAGCAGGTCAATAACCAAAAACACAAGGCCAAATATACACTGGAGATGCTTAAGAACTTCGGGATCGTTTACCCTTTCAGGGGACGGGTGAGCTAACGTAGGCTAATGTGATTAACACGAGGTTGTAAGTAACAAGAAAATTTGCTAGGACAAATTTTGAACAGAAATGCAAAGGTTCATTTGATCAGTCTGACTTTGCACACACACTGCTGCCAACTAGTGGCCAAAATCTAAATTGCAGCTGGGCTGGAATAATTCATTATGGCTTTTCTCTTGCATTTCCAAGATGATGGTACATCTCCTACATTCTCCTATATTATACATACATTGTGTTATATTCTCCTACATTCCTTTCACATTTACATAAACTTCAAAGTGTTTCCTTTCAAATGGTACCAAGAATATGCATATACTTGCTTCAAGGCCTGAGTTACAGGCAGTTAGATTTGGGAATGTGATTTGTGGCAAAAAATGAAAAAAAGGGGCGGACCCTTAAGATGTTGTTAACAAGAAGACTTTGAATGTTCCTGAGTGGCCTAGTTACAGTTTGGACTTAAATCGTGTTGAGAATCTCTGCACATCAGTTGGTAGAGCAGGGTGCTTGCAGTGCAAAGACAGTAGGTTTAATTCCCAGGAAGAAACACACATAAAATGTCTGCATGAATAAGTCGCTTTGGATAAAAGTGTGATAAATTACATTATATATTATAGCAATGATCAACAACCAACTTGACAGAGCTTGCAGAATTATAAAAAGAATAATGGGCCTATAACCTGACCCATCACTTTATACATTACATTACTGGCCCCAGTGACCTAACCTATAACCTGACCCATCACTTTATACATTACTGCCCCCCAGTGGTCTAACCTATAACCTGACCCATCACTTTATACGTTACTGCCCCCCAGTGGTCTAATCTATAACCTGACCCATCACTTTATACATTACTGCCCCCCAGTGACCTAACCTATAACCTGACCCATCACTTTATACATTACTGCCCCCCAGTGGCCTAACCTATAACCTGACCCATCACTTTATACATTACTGCCCCCCAGTGGTCTAACATATAACCTGACCCATCACTTTATACATTACTGCCCCCCAGTGGTCTAACCTATAACCTGACCCATCACTTTATACATTACTGCCCCCCAGTGGTCTAACCTATAACCTGACCCATCACTTTATACATTACTGCCCCCCAGTGACCTAACCTATAAACTGACCCATCACTTTATACATTACATTACTGCCCCCCAGTGGACTAACATATAACCTGACCCATCACTTTATACATTATGCCCCCCAGTGGCCTAACCTATAACCTGACCCATCACTTTTTACATTACTGCCCCCCAGTGGCCTAACATATAACCTGACCCATCACTTTATACATTACATTACTGGCCCCAGTGACCTAACCTATAACCTGACCCATCACTTTATACATTACTGCCCCCCAGTGGTCTAACCTATAACCTGACCCATCACTTTATACATTACTGCCCCCCAGTGGTCTAATCTATAACCTGACCCATCACTTTATACATTACTGCCCCCCAGTGACCTAACCTATAACCTGACCCATCACTTTATACATTACTGCCCCCCAGTGGCCTAACCTATAACCTGACCCATCACTTTATACATTACTGCCCCCAGTGGTCTAACATATAACCTGACCCATCACTTTATACATGACTGCCCTCCAGTGGTCTAATCTATAACCTGACCCATCACTTTATACATTACTGCCCCTCAGTGGTCTAACCTATAACCTGACCCATCACTTTATACATTACTGCCCCTGTGGCCTAACCTATAACCTGACCCATCACTTTATACATTACTTGCCCCCCAGTGGTCTAACCTATAACCTGACCCATCACTTTCTACATTACTGCCCCCCAGGGGACTAACCTATAACCTGACCCATCACTTTATACATTACTGCCCCCCAGTGGCCTAACCTATAACCTGACCCATCACTTTATACATTATTGCCCTCCAGTGGCCTAACCTATAACCTGACCCATCACTTTATACATTACTTCCCCCCAGTGGTCTATGTACATGACCAGGCTCAAAGACACATGTACATTACCAGGCTCAAAGACACATATACATTACCAGGCTCAAAGACACATATACATTACCAGGCTCAAAGACACATATACATTACCAGGCTCAAAGACACATGTACATTACCAGGCTCAAAGACACATGTACATTACCAGGCTCAAAGACACATACACATTACCAGGCTCAAAGACACATACACATTACCAGGCTCAAAGACACATGTACATTACCAGGCTCAAAGACACATGTACATTACCTGGCTCAAAGACACATATACATTACCAGGCTCAAAGACACATGTACATTACCTGGCTCAAAGATACACGTACATTACCAGGCTCAAAGACACATGTACATGACCAGGCTCAAAGACACATGTACATTACCAGGCTCAAAGACACATATACATTACCAGGCTCAAAGACACATGTACATTACCAGGCTCAAAGACATATATACATGACCATTAATCTGTTTTTCTGAGCCATTTAAAAAGTATGGTCCACAGATTTAAATGAATCTGAACAACCTTTTACCTGGAACAGAAAATGCAAAAATATGACCTTGACATCCTCTAATCCGAAATATCAATTTATACATCTTAAATTTGTTCACAGGAAACATTTTAAGATGAAATTGGCCCCAACTGTTCACTGTTCACTGAAACATGTATGAAACATACTAAAATTCCCATAGAAGAATGTTCCCTGAACTATTTGAGAACATTACCAATGTCAAACCAGTTGGAGAACGTTCCTAGAACATTACCAATGTCAAACCAGTTGGAGAACGTTCCTAGAACATTACCAATGTCAAACCAGTTGGAGAACGTTCCTAGAACATTACCAATGTCAAACCAGTTGGAGAACGTTCCTAGAACATTACCAATGTCAAACTAGTTGGAGAACATTCCTAGAACATTACCAATGTCAAACCAGTTGGAGAACGTTCCTAGAACATTACCAATGTCAAACCAGTTGGAGAACATTCCTAGAACATTACCGAAATGAAATGAAACTGTTTGTACTTTTAGGAAAAGTAATGAAATAACAAGAAATAATGTTTTTTTTCTCAAGTTCCTTAAATGTGCTGCTTCAGTTTACCTTGTTGTTGTTGTTGTTGTTGTTGTGGTTGTAGGGTATTCTGGCCGTATTCTACATTATCCCAGCAGACATCAACACCCTGATCAACTACTTCAGTTTCGCCCAGTGGGCTTTCTACGGCCTCACAGCTCTCGCTCTCATCGTCATGCGCTTCACCAGGAAGGAACTCAAGAGGCCCGTCAAGGTAAGACAAGATTCACATTGCCATACATCCAAGTCCTGTTAATCTCTTGGCTATTGGAAGAACATAGTTACAACTATCATGTTGAGCTCGTGGACGGTCAGTCCTTACATCCATAGCTCTGTCTCTACATTTTAGAGTGGTTCCATTTCTCCAGTCACATCCCTCAGCTGGTTACCACAACAAATGGGGTGGTAACCGCTTTGATGTTTTCCTGAATCCCAGATTCACTTAAACCTGTTTTTAGAGCAATACTGTCCCAGATCCCTCCTGTGAGACTGACAGGTGGTTATGTCCTGGTTGTCCCCCAACAGTGTCCCATTCCCATAGCAGTGCTGGTGGTGATAGTGTCCTGCTACCTGGTCCTAGCACCGATCATAGACAAGCCAGAGCTGGAGTATCTGTACTGTACCATCTTCATCCTCAGCGGTCTGCTGCTCTACTTCCCCTTCGTTCACCGCAGGTTCAGCTGGACACGCAGGGTCATGAGTGAGTAACTACCCACTGCTCAGAGTTGTTGACACTTGAGTGTTGAGAGAGAGCCTTTATCCCAAAATGGCCGCCTATTCCCTTTGTAGTGCACTAGAAGACAACACTGGCTTGTGTCCCAAAATGGCCCCTTATTCCCTGTGTAGTGCACTACCCTATGGGCCCTGGTGAAAGGTAGTGCACTATAATATAGGGGATAGGGTGCCATTTGGGAAGCAGACACTATTATCTTCTGCAACTTGGGTCTTTGTGTATCAAAATGTTTTATTCCTCAGTGAGCGGTAGTGGAGTTCTTCCCCTTTAGATAATTCCAGTCATTGTGGAGTTCAACTCAGAAGGTCACAGAGCCTATAGATCATGCTGTGATTGAGCTGATGTCACCTTGATTAAAGTTTATTTATTTATTATTCACCTTTTAATTAGCCTGATTGGTCCAATCTGACCTTTAACCTCTCACCTCCCCTGCAGGGCCAATCACCATGCACCTCCAGCTGCTGATGGAGGTCGTTCCTCCTGAGAAAAACGAATAGAGGAAGATAATAAACAGCCTAAACTGACTGATGTGGACAAATGTATTTGTGCATCCCAAATGTTACCCTTTTCCCTATGTGGTGCACTACCCCATAGGCCCTAGTCAAAGGTAGTGCACTACTTAGGGAATAGGGTGCCAATTGAGACACAAATTTAGAAATGAAGGTTCTGTACTGTCTCATAATGAAGGTTCTGTCCTGTCTCATAATGAACCTTCTGTACTGTCTCATAATGAACCTTCTGTACTGTCTCATAATGAAGGTTCTGTACTGTCTCATAATGAAGGTTCTGTACTGTGTCATAATGAATGTTCTGTACTGTCTCATAATGAACCTTCTGTACTGTCTCATAATGAATGTTCTGTCCTGTCTCATAATGAATGTTCTGTACTGTCTCATAATGAATGTTCTGTACTGTCTCATAATGAATGTTCTGTCCTGTCTCATAATGAATGTTCTGTACTGTGTCATAATGAATGTTCTGTACTGTCTCATAATGAATGTTCTGTCCTGTCTCATAATGAATGTTCTGTACTGTGTCATAATGAATGTTCTGTACTGTGTCATAATGAACTAATTGACTAGATATAGGAGGTCAATGGCTGCATCTCAACTCACACACTATGGTCCCATTGGTCTGTGTCTCAAATCACACCCTATGCCCTAGGGAACGGGGCACCATCTCAAATCACACCCTATGCCCTAGGGAACGGGGCGCCATTGGATGCTTCTCAAATCACACCCTATACCCTAGGGAACGGGGCGCCATCTCAAATCACACCCTATGCCCTAGGGAACGGGGCGCCATCTCAAATCACACCCTATACCCTAGGGAACGGGGCGCCATTGGGCTGTGTCTCAAATCACACCCTATGCCCTAGGGAACGGGGCGCCATCTCAAATCACACCCTATGCCCTAGGGAACGGGACGCCATCTCAAATCACACCCTATGCCCTAGGGAACGGGGCGCCATTGGAGACGCTGGCATTATGCTGTTCTTGTACATGACTAGAGAGAGAGAACATAAGAGACCAAAATTATGTCATATTTTTTTGCTTTTTATTTGTCCTCGACATGGTTAAAATGTTTGCGCTGTTCAAGCACTTGTATATAATCTATGTCTAAGGTTTCAATTGTATTTGACAAGTTAAAAGACATATTTGTCCCTTGTTGTCTTCTATCTCGTCCACCAGCTGAACCTGGGGACACGGTTCATCTTATACTGCCTACTGTGTGATGTATTCCTGTCACTCTAAACTGAATGTAGATTTTATACTACTGAATTCAACAGTTTCAAAACCTCTTCTCCTCTCTGAGTTGAAAAGTAGATAGGAAGTTGTTGTGTTTGTGAATAAAACAGTTTACCCTTCAATTCACTTTCTCTTCTACTGCAACACCATCATTCAATTCTATCGAAAAAGTAAAACCATCCGAACTTCCCAACTTTCTATACTCCAAAATTTAAAACGTACCACTTCGCAAAATTTACATCGTATGTCAGTCGATTCATTAAAAAAAATAAAATCCCGATTGCACAAAACTTTATCGTATTTCTCCGTTATTCCTTAGAATTCATCAACTTTCTCTTCTATGATACATTTATTTAAATACGACTCAATATATTATTCCGGCACATCATTTTCTGGCAACACAACGTATTACATCGAAATTGCCATTATTTTGAATGAATTATTCTCTCAATTCAACCTAAACAACCTAATTAAAAACTTTCAGTTCATATCTTATACAAACACTAGTGACTGTATTCTTCCAGGCAAAACAAATAGTTGAATGACAATCTAAAAATCATTTTTAGTCTATCGGTCTCAAGGCTGAGATCCGAACCTCAGTCTCCCGAGTTGTAGCCAAAAACTTTACCGCTGAACCACCAACGCTATTGAAATGCTGGAGTTTCCCCCGCCAATAACGATGTTATTATAATTGTCTGTAGTCGCCAACTCCAGCACCGAGAATTCCCAGAAAATAGTCCTAATTTAAAGCCTTCCTGACTATTTTAGCAGTATCAGCTTATATTCAGGGTTCATCATCGTCTTTGTCTGAGTCAGACTTTGGCGCCATCTTCCTTTCCCTTTTTACTCACCTTTCCCTGGAGTTAACTAGTTAACTACGTAGGGTACCCTATTCACTATGGGTCCTGGTCGTAGTAACTACCTAGGGTACCCTATTCACTATGGGTCCTGGTCGTAGTTAACTACCTAGGGTACCCTATTCACTATGGGTCCTGGTCGTAGTTAACTACCTAGGGTACCCTATTCACTATGAGTCCTGGTCGTAGTTAACTACCTAGGGATCCCTATTCACTATGGTTCCTGGTGAAGTTAACTACCTATTTACTATGGGTCCTGGTCGCAGTTAACTACCTAGGGTACCCTATTCACTATGGGTCCTGGTCGTAGTTAACTACCTAGGGTACCCTATTCACTATGGGTCCTGGTCGTAGTTAACTACCTAGGGTACCCTATTCACTATGAGTCCTGGTCGTAGTTAACTACCTAGGGATCCCTATTCACTATGGTTCCTGGTCGAAGTTAACTACCTATTTACTATGGGTCCTGGTCGCAGTTAACTACCTAGGGTACCCTATTCACTATGGGTCCTGGTCGTAGTTAACTACCTAGGGTACCCTATTCACTATGAGTCCTGGTCGTAGTTAACTACCTAGGGATCCCTATTCACTATGGTTCCTGGTCGAAGTTAACTACCTATTTACTATGGGTCCTGGTCGCAGTTAACTACCTAGGGTACCCTATTCACTATGGGTCCTGGTCGTAGTTAACTACCTAGGGTACCCTATTCACTATGGGTCCTGGTCGTAGTTAACTACCTAGGGTACCCTATTCACTATGAGTCCTGGTCGTAGTTAACTACCTAGGGATCCCTATTCACTATGGTTCCTGGTCGAAGTTAACTACCTATTTACTATGGGTCCTGGTCGCAGTTAACTACCTAGGGTACCCTATTCACTATGGGTCCTGGTCGTAGTTAACTACCTAGGGTACCCTATTCACTATGGGTCCTGGTCGTAGTTAACTACCTAGGGTACCCTATTCACCATGGGTCCTGGTCATAGTTAACTACCTAGGGATCCCTATTCACTATGAGTCCTGGTCATAGTTAACTACCTAGGGATCCCTATTCACTATGGTTCCTGGTCGAAGTTAACTACCTATTCACTATGGGTCCTGGTCGTAGTTAACTACCTAGGGTACCCTATTTACTATGGGTCCTGGTCGCAGTTAACTACCTAGGGTACCCTATTCACTATGGGTCCTGGTCATAGTTAACTACCTAAGGTACCCTATTCACTATGGGTCCTGGTCGTAGTTAACTACCTAGGGTACCCTATTCACTATGGGTCCTGGTCGTAGTTAACTACCTAGGGATCCCTATTCACTATGGGTCCTGGTCGTAGTTAACTACCTAGGGTACCCTATTCACTATGAGTCCTGGTCGTAGTTAACTACCTAGGGAACCCTATTCACTATGGGTCCTGGTCGTAGTTAACTACCTAGGGTACCCTATTCACTATGGGTCCTGGTCGTAGTTAACTACCTAGGGATCCCTATTCACTATGGGTCCTGGTCGTAGTTAACTACCTAGGGTACCCTATTCACTATGAGTCCTGGTCGTAGTTAACTACCTAGGGTACCCTATTCACTATGGGTCCTGGTCGTAGTTAACTACCTAGGGTACCCTATTCACTATGGGTCCTGGTCGTAGTTAACTACCTAGGGATCCCTATTCACTATGGGTCCTGGTCGTAGTTAACTAGCTAGGGTACCCTATTCACTATGAGTCCTGGTCGTAGTTAACTACCTAGGGTACCCTACTCACTATGGGTCCTGGTCGTAGTTAACTACCTAGGGTACCCTATTCACTATGGTTCCTGGTCGTAGTTAACTACCTAGGGATCCCTATTCACTATGGGTCCTGGTCGTAGTTAACTACCTAGGGTACCCTATTCACTATGGGTCCTGGTCGTAGTTAACTACCTAGGGTACCCTATTCACCATGGGTCCTGGTCGTAGTTAACTACCTAGGGTACCCTATTCACTATGAGTCCTGGTCGTAGTTAACTACCTAGGGATCCCTATTCACTATGGTTCCTGGTCGAAGTTAACTACCTATTCACTATGGGTCCTGGTCGTAGTTAACTACCTAGGGTACCCTATTTACTATGGGTCCTGGTCGCAGTTAACTACCTAGGGTACCCTATTCACTATGGGTCCTGGTCATAGTTAACTACCTAAGGTACCCTATTCACTATGGGTCCTGGTCGTAGTTAACTACCTAGGGATCCCTATTCACTGTGTCCTGGTCGTAGTTAACTACCTAGGGTACCCTATTCACTATGAGTCCTGGTCGTAGTTAACTACCTAGGGTACCCTATTCACTATGGGTCCTGGTCGTAGTTAACTACCTAGGGTACCCTATTCACTATGGTTCCTGGTCGTAGTTAACTACCTAGGGATCCCTATTCACTATGGGTCCTGGTCGTAGTTAACTACCTAGGGTACCCTATTCACTATGGGTCCTGGTTGTAGTTAACTACCTAGGGATCCCTATTCACTATGGGTCCTGGTCGTAGTTAACTACCTATTCACTATGGGTCCTGGTCGAAGTTAACTACCTATTCACTATGGGTCCTGGTCGTAGTTAACTACCTAGGGTACCCTATTTACTATGGGTCCTGGTCGCAGTTAACTACCTAGGGTACCCTATTCACTATGGGTCCTGGTCATAGTTAACTACCTAAGGTACCCTATTCACTATGGGTCCTGGTCGTAGTTAACTACCTAGGGATCCCTATTCACTGTGTCCTGGTCGTAGTTAACTACCTAGGGTACCCTATTCACTATGAGTCCTGGTCGTAGTTAACTACCTAGGGTACCCTATTCACTATGGGTCCTGGTCGTAGTTAACTACCTAGGGTACCCTATTCACTATGGTTCCTGGTCGTAGTTAACTACCTAGGGATCCCTATTCACTATGGGTCCTGGTCGTAGTTAACTACCTAGGGTACCCTATTCACTATGTGTCCTGGTCGTAGTTAACTACCTAGGGATCCCTATTCACTATGAGTCCTGGTCATAGTTAACTACCTAGGGATCCCTATTCACTATGGGTCCTGGTCGTAGTTAACTATCTATTCACTAAGAGTCCTGGTCGTAGTTAACTACCTAGGGTACTCTATTCACTATGGGTCCTGGTCGTAGTTAACTACCTAGGGATCCCTATTCACTATGGGTCCTTTTCGGTTCGTAGTTAACTACCTAGGGTACTCTATTCACTATGGGTCCTGGTCGTAGTTAACTACCTAGGGTACCCTATTCACTATGGGTCCAGGTTGTAGTTAACTACCTAGGGATCCCTATTCACTATGGCTCCTGGTCGTAGTTAACTACCTAGGGATCCCTATTCACTATGGGTCCTGGTCGTAGTTAACTACCTAGGGATCCCTATTCACTATGGGTCCTGGTTGTAGTTAACTACCTATTCACTATGGGTCCTGGTCGTAGTTAACTACCTAGGGATCCCTATTCACTATGGGTCCTGGTTGTAGTTAACTACCTATTCACTATGGGTCCTGGTCGTAGTTAACTACCTAGGGATCCCTATTCACTATGGGTCCTGGTTGTAGTTAACTACCTATTCACTATGGGTCCTGGTCGTAGTTAACTACCTATTCACTATGGGTCCTGGTCGTAGTTAACTACCTAAGGTACCCTATTCACTATGGGTCCTGGTCGTAGTTAACTACCTAGGGTACCCTATTCACTATGGGTCCTGGTCGTAGTTAACTACCTAGGGACTAGGGGGTCATTTGGGACAGCCCTGGTAATTGTGGTTAAATGGATGAACAAGAGGACAGTGGTGAACAGAAGAAAACACATTTATTCGTAAAGAACAAGATTGTGACATACAATCATTACTGTAACACAAATGAAGTTGATTGTTATTTCAATAGAATGTTTTTAAAGCTAAATTGGCTAATAGATGCACAGTAAAACAGTCTGATTGAGATACATAGTCAGTCATACGTATCAAATCTAATCAATAACACAAAGATCAATACAACATTCAAAATAGAGCTTTTGTAAATAAACTACTTAGTTTTTAACTGTGTAAATCAAGTTAATTAATGCCTTGGTAAATGTTTGAACAGTCTGACCAAAACAGACCTGGTCTTCTAGCCTGGTGTCAGGGTGGTTCTAGTCTGACCAATACAGACCTGGTATCAGGGTGGTTCTAGTCTGACCAATACAGACCTGGTCTTCTAGCCTGGTGTCAGGGTGGTTCTAGTCTGACCAATACAGACCTGGTCTTCTAGCCTGGTGTCAGGGTGGTTCTAGTCTGACCAATACAGACCTGGTCTTCTAGCCTGGTGTCAGGGTGGTTCTAGTCTGACCAATACAGACCTGGTCTTCTAGCCTGGTGTCAGGGTGGTTCTACTCTCCTGCCAACTCTTTATGGAATTGTCATGTCATGTTTGGCTTGACAATGAACAATGGAGTTTGCAAGAGCAGAAACAGATCTGGGACCAGGCCACTAAAACAGGCTACTAAAACAGATCTGGGACCAGGCTACTAAAACAGATCTGGGACCAGGCTACTAAAACAGATCTGGGACCAGGCTACTAAATCAGGCTACTAAAACAGATCTGGGACCAGGCTACTAAAACAGATCTGGGACCAGGCTACGAAAACAGATCTGGGACCAGGCTACTAAAACAGATCAGGGACCAGGCTACTAAAACAGATCTGGGACCAGGCTACTAAAACAGATCTGGGACCAGGCTACTAAAACAGATCTGGGACCAGGCTACTAAAACAGATCTGGGACCAGGCTACTAAAACAGATCTGGGACCAGGCTACTAAAACATATCTGGGACCAGGCTACTAAAACAGATCTGGAACCAGGCTACTAAAACAGATCTGGGACCAGGCTACTAAAACAGGCTATTAAAACAGATATGGGATCAGGCTACTTGTCTTCTGTAAGACCAATACAAAAAAGGACACTAAGAATAGAAGTCCATGCCGTTCTTCTCGCTCTCATCTGAGGAGGGGTTCTGGTGCTGGTCCGAGTCAGACTCGAACATAGGGCTGTGGTGGAGGCCGGGCCGGCCGCCGCTCTGGGGAGAGGAGATGCAGGGATGAGGGCCAGAGCTGTCAGGGTGCGGACGGAGGTAGAACACCTCATCCTGGGGGTGGGAGAGCCAGCTGGGGAGGGTCCATCGCTCAGACCCCTGCCATGGTGCACTCTGGCTGGGCTGAGGGAGGGGAGAGATGGGCTGGAGTCCTGGAGGGTCTCCCTAATTCTTTGGTTCTCTCTGGTCGCTGCCTCCCACACCACCTCCAACTCACCTTCCACCTCTCTGGAGGAGAGAGAGAGAATTAATTGAATTGAGAGCGAGAGCGAGAGAAGAGAGAGGAAGAGGAAGAGAGAGAGTGTGAGAATGAACATTTTATCTATCGTGTTATTGACAGTTGAGAGACAGATACGAACAGTCACACCAATGTGATCACACAAAATAATGTTCCCATTGGTGAAAAATCATTATCACAGAAAACAGACAAAACCTGCATATTCAAACCTTCGATTCAGGCACTAAGACGATTCAGGCACTAAGACGATTCAGGCACTAAGACGATTCAGGCACTAAGACGATTCAGGCACTAAGACGATTCAGGCACTAAGACGATTCAGACACTAAGATGATTCAGACACTAAGACGATTCAGACACTAAGACGATTCAGGCACTAACACGATTCAGGCACTAACACGATTCAGGCACCAAGACGATTCAGGCACTAAGACGATTCAGACACTAAGACGATTCAGGCACTAACACGATTCAGGCACTAACACGATTCAGGCACCAACACGATTCAGGCACAAAGACGATTCAAATGGCAAAATCATCACAGAATTCAGTGGCACTAACTGATTCAGGTCAACACGATTCAGGCACTAAGACGATTCAGGCACTAATATTCAGGCACTAAGTAATTCAGGCACTAAGACGATTCAGGCACTAAGACAATTCAGGCACTAAGACGATTCAGGCACTCAAGAGATTCAGGCACAGGGATTCAGACACTAAGGGATTGAGACACAAAGGGCAAAATATCACAGAATCTCAGTGGCAAGAAGGGAAGAGTGAGTCAACACACCTAAAGTACAGGGATATATTAGTGGACCCAGTAACCAGGCCTTACGTCTCAGCACCAAGAGGGAGAGAGAGAGGAGAGATAGGGAGAGAAAAAGAGAGAGGAGAGAGAGGGAGAGAAGAAGGGAGAGGAGAGAGAGGAGGGAAGAGGGAGAGGAGAGATGGGGAGAGAAAAAGAGAGAGATAGGGAGAGAAAGGGAGAGAGAAGAGAGGAGAGATAGGGAGAAAAAGAGAGAGGAGAGAGAGGGAGAGAAGAGAGGGA
Organism: Oncorhynchus nerka; assembly: GCF_034236695.1. Classification (NCBI taxonomy): domain Eukaryota; kingdom Metazoa; phylum Chordata; class Actinopteri; order Salmoniformes; family Salmonidae; genus Oncorhynchus; species Oncorhynchus nerka. The sequence continues at coordinate 108,299,463 of NC_088422.1, forward strand.
GAGAAAAGGAGAGGAGAGAGAGGGAGAGGAGAGATAGGGAGAGAAAAAGAGAGAGGAGCACTACATAGGGAATAGGGTGCATTTCCCCTTGGTCAATAGTAGTGCACTACATAGGGAATAGGGCGCATTTCCTCTTGGTCAATAGTAGTGCACTACATAGGGAATAGGGTGTATTTCCCCTTGGTCAATAGTAGTGCACTACATAGGGAATAGGGCAGATTTCCCCTTGGTCAATAGTAGTGCACTACATAGGGAATAGGCGCATTTCCCCTTGGTCAATAGTAGTGCATTTCCCCTTGGTCAATAGTAGTGCACTACATAGGGAATAGGCGCATTTCCCCTTGGTCAATAGTAGTGCACTACATAGGGAATAGGTGCATTTCCCCTTGGTCAATAGTAGTGCACTACATAGGGAATAGGGCGCATTTCCCCTTGGTCAATAGTAGTGCATTTTCCCTTGGTCAATAGTAGTGCACTACATAGGAATAGGCACATTTCCCCTTGGTCAATAGTAGTGCACTACATAGGGAATAGGGCGCATTTCCACTTGGTCAATAGTAGTGCACTACATAGGAATAGGTGCATTTCCCCTTCATCTGACAAAAACCAATGAAGGACCTGTCACAAATAGTGTGTTCTTGTTGCACAACCAGGAGCCTCTCCATTTCACCAGCTGATCCAGGATGTGTGTCTCCTTCCCTCCCTGATCCCTTCCCTCCTTCTTTCCCTTTCCTCCTCTCCTTTCCCTCCCTCCATCCTCTCTCCCCCTCCTTCCCTTCCTTCCTTCCTTCCTTCCTTCCTTCCTTCCTTCCTTCCTTCCTTCCTTCCTCTTCCTTCCTTCCTTCCTTCCTTCCTTCCTTCCTTCCATCTTCACTCCTTTCCCCCCTCCTTTCCTCCGCTTTTTGAGAGTGGACTCCTTCTCCTCCTGAAAAACCCCTCTCCCTCATCCTGGGTGAAACTCCAGGCTTTTTGGAGAGTGGACTGAGCTGCTGAAAGGGAGGCTGAAAAACCCCTATCCCCTTGCTGCTGTTGGTGTAACCCATGGGAATTGGTACCCTTTCGCTGGAGGAGGAATAGGAAGGCCTATTGATCCAGTCTGGCTGTGAGGGAGGAATAGGAAGGCCTATTGATCCAGTCTGGCTGTGAGGGAGGAATAGGAAGGCCTATTGATCCAGTCTGGCTGAGAGGGAGGAATAGGAAGGCCTATTGATCCAGTCTGGTTGTGAGGGAGGAATAGGAAGGCCTATTGATCCAGTCTGGCTGTGAGGGAGGAATAGGAAGGCCGATTGTTAAGACAGCAGCATGACGTCCATCACATTAGCTAATTACCCGTGTTCTGTCCTGTGGTCTGGTGATGTGACCTGGTCTCTGTAGCCTCACACACACACACACACACACACACAGACTAGTGCTGTCGTCAGTAGTTAACTATCTGTGGTCCTGTGACATGACCTGGTCTCTGTAGCCTCACACACACACACACACACACACACACACACACACACACACACACACACACACACACACACACACACACAGTTACACAGACTAGTGCTGTCGTCAGTAGTTAACTACCTGTGGTCCTGTGACATGACCTGGTCTCTGTCTCTGTCACACACTTAAGAGTGACTCATCGTTCCTAATCACCCGCGGCAACACAGAACGTCACTGAGAACGAGCCTTTATCGTCATCTTCATCAGCTTAGGGGGAGAGAGGAGGGGACAGGGGAGATAGGAGGGGACAGGGGATGGGAGAGGGGGACGAGGGATGGGAGAGGGGGACAGGGGAGTGGAGAGAGGGACAGGGGAGTGGAAAGAGGGACAGGGGGATGGAAAAGGGACAGGGGAGTGGGGACAGGGAGTGGAAAGAGGGACAGGGGAGTGGAGAGGGGGGACGAGGGGATGGGAGAGGGGACAGGGGAGTGGAAAGAGGGACAGGGGAGGTGAAAGAGGGGTGGAAAGAGGGACAGGGGAGTGGAAAGAGGGAGTGGAAAGAGGGACAGGGAGTGGAAAGAGGGACAGGGGAGTGGAAAGGGGAGTGGAAAGAGGGAGTGGAAAGAGGGAGTGGAAAGAGGGACAGGGGATGGAGAGAGGGGGACAGGGGAGTGGAAAGAGGGACAGGGGAGTGGAGAGAGGGACAGGGGAGTGGAAAGAGGGACAGGGAGTGGAGAGAGGGACAGGGGAGTGGAGAGAGGGACAGGGGATGGAAAAGGGACAGGGGATGGGAGAGGGGACAGGGGATGGGAGAGGGGGACAGGGGATGGGAGAGGGGGACAGGGGAGTGGAGAGAGGGACAGGGGGATGGAAAAGGGACAGGGGATGGGAGAGGGGGACAGGGGATGGGAGAGGGGGACAGGGGATGGGAGAGGGGGACAGGGGAGTGGAAAGAGGGACAGGAGAGGTGAAAGAGGGACAGGGGAGTTGAGAGGAGACAGGGAGTTGAGAGGGGACAGGGGAGTGGAGAGGGGACAGGGGAGTGGAGAGGGGACAGGGGAGTGGAGAGGGGACAGGGGATGGGAGAGGGGGACTGGGGAGTGGAGGGGGGACAGGGGAGTGGAGAGGGGACAGGGGATGGGAGAGGGAGTGGAAAGAGGGACACGGGAGTGGGGAGGGGACAGGGGATGCTACTGGGGAATGAATCCACCCTGACCAATCACTGTCTACCTAGGAAGAGCTTAATGTGATGTACTACTGGGGCTGAACGGACCAATCACTGTCTACCTAGGAAGAGCTTAATGTGATGTACTACTGGGGCTGAACGGACCAATCACTGTCTTTGATATTCATCATCTGCATGTTAGAAGGAACCCTTTCCAGTTGCCATGGGAATCAGTGAGCTGCTGTGTGCTTCCTGGTGAACGGTACATTTACATTACATTTAAGTCATTTAGCAGAACTAGGCAGTGTTCAGGGATGTCTGTTCAGTGTGTGTGGTGTGTGTGTGTGTGTGTGTGTGTGTGTGTGTGTGTGTGTGTGTGTGTGTGTGTGTGTGTGTTTCCTGGTAAACAGTCCAGAACTAGGCAGTGTTCAGGGATGTCTGTTCAGTGTGTGTGGTGTGTGTGTGTGTGTGTGTGTGTGTGTTTCCTGGTAAACATTCCAGAACTAGGCAGAGTTCAGATAGATCCACACAGAACAGGGGAATGTCTGTGTTGGGTACAGCACCACTGTCTGGTTGGGGTTGGTACAGCACCACTGTCTGGTTGGGGTTGGTACAGCACCACTGTCTGGTTGGGGTTGGTACAGCACCACTGTCTGGTTGGGGTTGGTACAGCACCACTGTCTGGTTGGGGTTGGTACAGCACCACTGGCTGGTTGGGGTTGGTACAGCACCACTGTCTGGTTGGGGTTGGTACAGCACCACTGTCTGGTTGGGGTTGGTACAGCACCACTGTCTGGTTGGGGTTGGTACAGCACCACTGTCTGGTTGGGGTTGGTACAGCACCACTGGCTGGTTGGGGTTGGTACAGCACCACTGGCTGGTTGGGGTTGGTACAGCACCACTGGCTGGTTGGGGTTGGTACAGCACCACTGTCTGGTTGGGGTTGGTACAGCACCACTGTCTGGTTGGGGTTGGTACAGCACCACTGTCTGGTTGGGGTTGATACAGCACCACTGTCTGGTTGGGGTTGGTACAGCACCACTGTCTGGTTGGGGTTGGTATAGCACCACTGTCTGGTTGGGGTTGGTACAGCACCACTGTCTGGTTGGGGTTGGTACAGCACCACTGTCTGGTTGGGGTTGATACAGCACCACTGTCTGGTTGGGGTTGGTACAGCACCACTGGCTGGTTGGGGTTGGTATAGAACAGGGGAATGTCTTTGTGTTGGGTACAACACCACTGTCTGGTTGGGGTTGGTATAGAACAGGGGAATGTCTTTGTGTTGGGTACAGCACCACTGGCTGGTTGGGGTTGGTACAGCACCACTGTCTGGTTGGGGTTGGTACAGCACCACTGTCTGGTTGGAGTTGGTACAGCACCACTGTCTGGTTGGGGTTGGTACAGCACCACTGTCTGGTTGGGGTTGGTACAGCACCACTGTCTGGTTGGGGTTGGTACAGCACCACTGTCTGGTTGGGGTTGGTACAGCACCACTGTCTGGTTGGGGTTGGTATAGAACAGGGGAATGTCTTTGTGTTGGGTACAGCACCACTGTCTGGTTGGGGTTGGTACAGCACCACTGTCTGGTTGGGGTTGGTACAGCACCACTGTCTGGTTGGGGTTGGTACAGCACCACTGTCTGGTTGGGGTTGGTACAGCACCACTGTCTGGTTGGGGTTGGTACAGCACCACTGTCTGGTTGGGGTTGGTACAGCACCACTGTCTGGTTGGGGTTGGTACAGAACCACTGGCTGGTTGGGGTTGGTAGAGCACCACTGGCTGGTTGGGGTTGATACAGCACCACTGTTTGGTTGGGGTTGTACAGCACACCACTGGCTGGTTGGGGATGATACAGCACCACTGGCTGGTTGGGGTTGGTACAGCACCACTGGCTGGTTGGGGTTGGTACAGCACCACTGTTTGGTTGGGGTTGTACAGCACCACTGGCTGGTTGGGGTTGGTACAGCACCACTGGCTGGTTGGGGTTGGTACAGCACCACTGGCTGGTTGGGGTTGGTACAGCACCACTGTCTGGTTGGGGTTGGTACAGCACCACTGTCTGGTTGGGGTTGGTACAGCACCACTGTCTGGTTGGGGTTGGTACAGCACCACTGTCTGGTTGGGGTTGGTACAGCACCACTGTCTGGTTGGGGTTGGTACAGCACCACTGTCTGGTTGGGGTTGGTACAGCACCACTGTCTGGTTGGGGTTGGTACAGCACCACTGTCTGGTTGGGGTTGGTACAGAACCACTGTCTGGTTGGGGTTGGTACAGAACCACTGGCTGGTTGGGGTTGGTACAGAACCACTGGCTGGTTGGGGTTGGTACAGCACCACTGTTTGGTTGGGGTTGTACAGCACCACTGGCTGGTTGGGGTTGGTACAGCACCACTGGCTGGTTGGGGTTGGTACAGCACCACTGGCTGGTTGGGGTTGGTACAGCACCACTGTCTGGTTGGGGTTGGTACAGCACCACTGTCTGGTTGGGGTTGGTACAGCACCACTGTCTGGTTGGGGTTGGTACAGCACCACTGTCTGGTTGGGGTTGGTACAGCACCACTGTCTGGTTGGGGTTGGTACAGCACCACTGTCTGGTTGGGGTTGGTACAGCACCACTGTCTGGTTGGGGTTGGTACAGCACCACTGTCTGGTTGGGGTTGGTACAGAACCACTGTCTGGTTGGGGTTGGTACAGAACCACTGGCTGGTTGGGGTTGGTACAGAACCACTGTTTGGTTGGGGTTGGTACAGCACCACTGGCTGGTTGGGGTTGATACAGCACCACTGTTTGGTTGGGGTTGTACAGCACCACTGGCTGGTTGGGGTTGATACAGCACCACTGGCTGGTTGGGGTTGGTACAGCACCACTGGCTGGTTGGGGTTGGTACAGCACCACTGTTTGGTTGGGGTTGTACAGCACCACTGGCTGGTTGGGGTTGATACAGCACCACTGGCTGGTTGGGGTTGGTACAGCACCACTGGCTGGTTGGGGTTGGTACAGCACCACTGGCTGGTTGGGGTTGGTACAGCACCACTGGCTGGTTGGGGTTGGTACAGCACCACTGGCTGGTTGGGGTTGGTACAGCACCACTGGCTGGTTGGGGTTGGTACAGCACCACTGTCTGGTTGGGGTTGGTACAGCACCACTGTCTGGTTGGGGTTGGTATAGCACCACTGTCTGGTTGGGGTTGGTACAGCACCACTGGCTGGTTGGGGTTGGTACAGCACCACTGTCTGGTTGGGGTTGGTACAGCACCACTGTCTGGTTGGGGTTGGTATAGAACAGGGGAATGATTGCAGAGATGAACTATCAGGTTAGAGACAGGAACTCTGACATGACGGTAGACCATCAGAGATGAACTATCAGGTTAGAGACAGGAACACTCTGACATGATGGTAGACCATCAGAGATGAACTATCAGGTTAGAGACAGGAACACTCTGACATGATGGTAGACCATCAGAGATGAACTATCAGGTTAGAGACAGGAACACTGACATGACGGTAGACCATCAGAGATGAACTATCAGGTTAGAGACAGGAACACTCTGACATGACGGTAGACCATCAGAGATGAACTATCAGGTTAGAGACAGGAACACTGACATGACGGTAGACCATCAGAGATGAACTATCAGGTTAGAGACAGGAACACTGACATGACGGTAGACCATCAGAGATGAACTATCAGGTTAGAGACAGGAACACTCTGACATGACGGTAGACCATCAGAGATGAACTATCAGGTTAGAGACAGGAACACTCTGACATGATGGTAGACCATCAGAGATGAACTATCAGGTTAGAGACAGGAACACTGACATGACGGTAGACCATCAGAGATTAACTATCAGGTTAGAGACAGGAACACTGACATGACGGTAGACCATCAGAGATGAACTATCAGGTTAGAGACAGGAACACTGACATGACGGTAGACCATCAGAGATGAACTATCAGGTTAGAGACAGGAACACTGACATGACGGTAGACCATCAGAGATGAACTATCAGGTTAGAGACAGGAACACTCTGACATGACGGTAGACCATCAGAGATGAACTATCAGGTTAGAGACAGGAACACTCTGACATGACGGTAGACCATCAGAGATGAACTATCAGGTTAGAGACAGGAACACTCTGACATGACGGTAGACCATCAGAGATGAACTATCAGGTTAGAGACAGGAACACTGACATGACGGTAGACCATCAGAGATGAACTATCAGGTTAGAGACAGGAACACTGACATGACGGTAGACCATCAGAGATGAACTATCAGGTTAGAGACAGGAACACTGACATGATGGTAGACCATCAGAGATGAACTATCAGGTTAGAGACAGGAACTCTGACATGACGGTAGACCATCAGAGATGAACTATCAGGTTAGAGACAGGAACACTGACATGACGGTAGACCATCAGAGATGAACTATCAGGTTAGAGACAGGAACACTCTGACATGACGGTAGACCATCAGAGATGAACTATCAGGTTAGAGACAGGAACACTCTGACATGACGGTAGACCATCAGAGATGAACTATCAGGTTAGAGACAGGAACACTCTGACATGACGGTAGACCATCAGAGATGAACTATCAGGTTAGAGACAGGAACACTGACATGACGGTAGACCATCAGAGATGAACTATCAGGTTAGAGACAGGAACACTGACATGACGGTAGACCATCAGAGATGAACTATCAGGTTAGAGACAGGAACACTGACATGATGGTAGACCATCAGAGATGAACTATCAGGTTAGAGACAGGAACTCTGACATGACGGTAGACCATCAGAGATGAACTATCAGGTTAGAGACAGGAACACTGACATGACGGTAGACCATCAGAGATGAACTATCAGGTTAGAGACAGGAACACTGACATGATGGTAGACCATCAGAGATGAACTATCAGGTTAGAGACAGGAACACTGACATGACGGTAGACCATCAGAGATGAACTATCAGGTTAGAGACAGGAACACTGACATGATGGTAGACCATCAGAGATGAACTATCAGGTTAGAGACAGGAACACTGACATGACGGTAGACCATCAGAGATGAACTATCAGGTTAGAGACAGGAACACTGACATGATGGTAGACCATCAGAGATGAACTATCAGGTTAGAGACAGGAACCCACTGACATGACGGTAGACCATCAGAGATGAACTATCAGGTTAGAGACAGGAACACTGACATGACGGTAGACCATCAGAGATGAACTATCAGGTTAAGGACAGGAACACATGACAACACTACTGAGATGTTATCATGGAGAGAGAGAGACAGACAGACAGTCAGACAGACAGAAATGTGGGAAATGGTTGGTGGGGCTCAAAACAATAATCATGTCAAATAAGTCGTTGTTTTGTGATATCATTAAGAACGGTGTAACCAAATAATGATAATTCTACAAATGTATACGTCCTAGTTATCAGATCTAAATGTTGTGGAACTTATATGATTAAATATGAAACTATGAAACACGTCACGATACAGACTACATCCACATTAACGGTAGTCACGATACAGACTACATCTACATTAATGGTAGTCACGACACGACACAGACTACATCCACATTAATGGTAGTCACGACACAGACTACATCCACATTAATGGTAGTCACGATACAGACTACATCCACATTAACGGTAGTCACGATACAGACTACATCCACATTAACGGTAGTCACGATACAGACTACATCCACATTAACGGTAGTCACGACACAGACTACATCCACATTAACGGTAGTCACGATACAGACTACATCCACATTAATGGTAGTCACGACAGACTACATCCACATTAATGGTAGTCACGACACAGACTACATCCACATTAATGGTAGTCACGATACAGACTACATCCACATTAATGGTAGTCACGATACAGACTACATCCACATTAATGGTAGTCACGACACAGACTACATCCACATTAATGGTAGTCACGACACAGACTACATCCACATTAATGGTAGTCACGACACAGACTACATCCACATTAACGGTAGTCACGACACGTCACAGACTACATCCACATTAATGGTAGTCACGATACAGACTACATCCACATTAATGGTAGTCACGATACAGACTACATCCACATTAATGGTAGTCACGACACGACACAGACTACATCCACATTAATGGTAGTCACGACACGATACAGACTACATCCACATTAATGGTAGTCACGACACGATACAGACTACATCCACATTAATGGTAGTCACGACACAGACTACATCCACATTAATGGTAGTCACGATACAGACTACATCCACATTAATGGTAGTCACGACACAGACTACATCCACATTAATGGTAGTCACGTCACGACACAGACTACATCCACATTAATGGTAGTCACGATACAGACTACATCCACATTAATGGTAGTCACGATACAGACTACATCCACATTAATGGTAGTCACGACACAGACTACATCCACATTAATGGTAGTCATGACAGACTACATCCACATTAATGGTAGTCACGACACAGACTACATCCACATTAATGGTAGTCACGACACAGACTACATCCACATTAATGGTAGTCACGACACAGACTACATCCACATTAATGGTAGTCACGACACAGACTACATCCACATTAATGGTAGTCACGACACAGACTACATCCACATTAATGGTAGTCATGACAGACTACATCCACATTAATGGTAGTCACGACACAGACTACATCCACATTAATGGTAGTCACGACACAGACTACATCCACATTAATGGTAGTCACGACACAGACTACATCCACATTAATGGTAGTCACGTCACGACACAGACTACATCCACATTAATGGTAGTCACGTCACGACACAGACTACATCCACATTAATGGTAGTCACGTCACGACACAGACTACATCTACATTAATGGTAGTCACGACACAGACTACATCCACATTAATGGTAGTCACGACACAGACTACATCTACATTAATGGTAGTCACGACACAGACTACATCCACATTAATGGTAGTCACGACACGATACAGACTACATCCACATTAATGGTAGTCACGACACGACACAGACTACATCCACATTAATGGTAGTCACGACACAGACTACATCCACATTAATGGTAGTCACGACACAGACTACATCCGCATTAATGGTAGTCACGACACAGACTACATCCACATTAATGGTAGTCACGACACAGACTACATCCACATTAATGGTAGTCACGACACAGACTACATCCGCATTAATGGTAGTCACGACACAGACTACATCCACATTAATGGTAGTCACGATACAGACTACATCCACATTAATGGTAGTCACGATACAGACTACATCCACATTAATGGTAGTCACGACACAGACTACATCCACATTAATGGTAGTCACGACACGACACAGACTACATCCACATTAATGGTAGTCACGTCACGATACAGACTACATCCACATTAATGGTAGTCACGACACGACACAGACGACATCCACATTAATGGTAGTCACTACACAGACTACATCCACATTAATGGTAGTCACGACACAGACTACATCCACATTAATGGTAGTCACGACACGACACAGACTACATCCACATTAATGGTAGTCACGTCACGATACAGACTACATCCACATTAATGGTAGTCACGACACGACACAGACGACATCCACATTAATGGTAGTCACTACACAGACTACATCCACATTAATGGTAGTCACGACACAGACTACATCCACATTAATGGTAGTCACGACACAGACTACATCCACATTAATGGTAGTCACGTCACGATACAGACTACATCCACATTAATGGTAGTCACGTCACGATACAGACTACATCCACATTAATGGTAGTCACGATACAGACTACATCCACATTAATGGTAGTCACGTCACGACACAGACTACATCCACATTAATGGTAGTCACGATACAGACTACATCCACATTAATGGTAGACACGACACAGACTACATCCACATTAATGGTAGTCACGACACGATACAGACTACATCCACATTAATGGTAGTCACGACACAGACTACATCCACATTAACGGTAGTCACGTCACGACACAGACTACATCCACATTAATGGTAGTCACGATACAGACTACATCCACATTAATGGTAGTCACGATACAGACTACATCCACATTAATGGTAGTCACGATACAGACTACATCCACATTAATGGTAGTCACGACACAGACTACATCCACATTAACGGTAGTCACGACACGACACAGACTACATCCACATTAATGGTAGTCACGTCACGACACAGACTACATCCACATTAATGGTAGTCACGATACAGACTACATCCACATTAATGGTAGTCACGATACAGACTACATCCACATTAATGGTAGTCACGATACAGACTACATCCACATTAATGGTAGTCACGACACAGACTACATCCACATTAACGGTAGTCACGACACGACACAGACTACATCCACATTAATGGTAGTCACGATACAGACTACATCCACATTAATGGTAGTCACGACACAGACTACATCCACATTAATGGTAGTCACGACACAGACTACATCCACATTAATGGTAGTCACGACAGACTACATCCACATTAATGGTAGTCACGACACAGACTACATCCACATTAATGGTAGTCACGACACGATACAGACTACATCCACATTAATGGTAGCCACGACACGACACAGACTACATCCACATTAATGGTAGTCACGTCACGACACAGACTACATCCACATTAATGGTAGTCACGACACAGACTACATCCACATTAATGGTAGTCACGACACGATACAGACTACATCCACATTAATGGTAGTCACGACACGATACAGACTACATCCACATTAATGGTAGTCACGACACAGACTACATCCACATTAATGGTAGTCACGACACGATACAGACTACATCCACATTAATGGTAGTCACGACACGACACAGACTACATCCACATTAATGGTAGTCACGACACAGACTACATCCACATTAATGGTAGTCACGTCACGATACAGACTACATCCACATTAATGGTAGTCACGTCACGATACAGACTACATCCACATTAATGGTAGTCACGACACGACACAGACTACATCCACATTAATGGTAGTCACGATACAGACTACATCCACATTAATGGTAGCCACGACAGACTACATCCACATTAATGGTAGTCACGACACGACACAGACTACATCCACATTAATGGTAGTCACGTCACGACACAGACTACATCCACATTAATGGTAGTCACGTCACGACACAGACTACATCCACATTAATGGTAGTCACGACAGACTACATCCACATTAATGGTAGTCACGACACGACACAGACTACATCCACATTAATGGTAGTCACGACACAGACTACATCCACATTAATGGTAGTCACGTCACGATACAGACTACATCCACATTAATGGTAGTCACGATACAGACTACATCAACATTAATGGTAGTCACGATACAGACTACATCCACATTAACGGTAGTCACGTCACGATACAGACTACATCCACATTAATGGTAGTCACGACACAGACTACATCCACATTAATGGTAGTCACGACACAGACTACATCCACATTAATGGTAGTCACGACACAGACTACATCCACATTAACGGTAGTCACGACACAGACTACATCCACATTAATGGTAGTCACGATACAGACTACATCCACATTAATGGTAGTCACGACACAGACTACATCCACATTAATGGTAGTCACGACACAGACTACATCCACATTAACGGTAGTCACGATACAGACTACATCTACATTAATGGTAGTCACGACACAGACTACATCCACATTAATGGTAGTCACGATACAGACTACATCCACTACTAGAAAAGTCATCCATCACAAATGTAATAAAGAACATCCGAAATAAACAATTATTAAAATATAAACTAGTACAGATGTCAGCAGAGAGCATTCTAGACTAAAGGTCTCTCCCTATAGATAGAAAGACAGCCAGACAGCCAGACTGATGGACAGCCAGACTGATGGACAGGCAGACAGCCAGACTGATGGACAGGCAGACAGCCAGACTGATGGACAGGCAGACAGCCAGACAGCCAGACTGATGGACAGGCAGACAGCCAGACAGCCAGACTGATGGACAGGCAGACAGCCAGACTGATGGACAGGCAGACAGCTGGACAGCCAGACTGATGGACAGGCAGACAGCTGGACAGCCAGACTGATGGACAGGCAGACAGCCAGACTGATGGACAGGCAGACAGCCATACAGCCAGACTGATGGACAGGCAGACAGCCAGACAGCCATACTGATGGACAGGTAGACAGCCAGACTGATGGACAGCCAGACTGATGGACAGGCAGACAGCCAGACAGCCAGACTGATGGACAGGCAGACAGCCAGACAGCCAGACTGATGGACAGGCAGACAGACAGACTGATGGACAGGCAGACAGCCAGACTGATGGACAGGCAGACAGCCAGACTGATGGACAGGCAGACAGCCAGACAGCCAGACTGATGGACAGGCAGACAGACAGACTGATGGACAGGCAGACAGCCAGACTGATGGACAGGCAGACAGCCAGACAGCCAGACTGATGGACAGCCAGACAGCCAGACAGATGGACAGGCAGACAGCCAGACTGATGGACAGGCGGACAGCCAGACTGATGGACAGGCGGACAGCTGGACCGACTTGATAGACGGACAAACAATCACAGACAGACAGGGCATCTCAGGGAGAAATTGATCAAATCGACATTCACAATGTGATTGAATGCTGTCAGAATCGCCCAAATCAAATCACTCAAACTTTCTTTGTTGCCAAGTCATCGTCCTCCTGCTCTGTACCGCAGGAGGCTTGTTGGATCAATTCTGTCATGCTACTGTTAAAATAACTGAATTTAGATGGTTCAATATCAAAATAGCATGAACTAAGGAGAGAGAGAGAGATACAGAGAGAGGGAGAGAAAGGGGATGGAAAGAGAAGAGAGAGAAAGGGGATGGAAAGTGGAGAGAGAGAGAGAGAGAGAGAGAGAGAGAGAAAGGGGAGGGAAAGCAGAGAGTGTGAGAGAGGGCAGGGAAAGAGGAGAGAAAGGGGATGGAAAGAGGAGAGAGAGAGAGAGAGAGAGAAAGGGGAGGGAAAGTGGAGAGAGAGAGAGAGAGAGAGAGAGAGAGAGAGAGAGAGAGAGAGAGAGAGAGAGAGAAAGGGGAGGGAAAGCAGAGAGTGTGAGAGAGGGCAGGGAAAGAGGAGAGAAAGGGGATGGAAAGAGGAGAGAGAGAAAGGGCAGGGAAAGAGGAGAGAGAGAGAGAGAGAGAAAGGGGAGGGAAAGAGAAGAGAGAGAGAGAGAGAGAGAGAGAGAGAGAGAGAGAGAGAGAGAGAGAAAGGGGAGGGAAAGAGAGGAGAGCATTAAAGAGTGAGAGAGAGAGCACTAAAGAAAGACAATTGAGGACATCAGAAAGAGAGAGAGCAACAGCGAGAGAACAGCATTAAGAGAACAACCAGCATTAAGAGAACAACAGAGAGAGAGAGAGAGCGACACAGAGAGGAAGAGTGACTGTGAGAGAGAGACAGAGAAACAGTCTGCAGTTGTTCTGTCTTGCCCAGGCAGAAGCGCTTGCTGACTCCCCCTCCTCCCCACCTTGCGCTCCCTCCGGGGGCCTGTCATTGGTTTGCGTTGCTAGTGACTCGGCTGCCTGCCTGCTCACTACTCCTGCCTGTGTGTGACTCGGCTACCGTCTCTCTGCCTGCCTGTTTCTCTGACTGTCTGCCTGTTTCCCTGGCTGAGTAGCTGCCTGGCTGGCTGGCTGCCTGGTTCCCTGGTTAGTACCTTTTCTGTTGCAGCACTCTGTCCAGGTCGTGCTGTTTGTCTCGTAGAAGCCTCTGGAGGTGCTGTATTTCTGTCTGGTAGGAGGCTGCCCTCCCTGCAAAGTCCTCCTCCTGCTCCACCAGCCTCTGGCCCAGAACCCCCAGGCTGCAGGCTGCCTGCTTCTTGTACACCTGGAGGGGGAGAAGAGGAGACAGTCAGACCGCTGCCTGCTCCTGGAGAGAGAGAGAGAGAGAGAGAGAGAGAGAGAGGGAGAGAGGGAGAGAGAGAGGGAGAGAGAGAGGGAGAGAGGAGAGAGACGCTTAGACGGCTGGAGGGGTGAGGAAGAGAGAGTCAGACCGCTGCCTGCTCCTGGAGGGCAAGAGAGAGAGAGGAGATGATTAGACTGCCGGCTCCCTGTGAGAGAGAGGAGACCCTGTCAGGGGGATGGCTCCACCACAGAACGGACATTTAGCACCACCACTACTACCAGCACCTTGAGGAGCATAGGAGAACTCAGGCTATTAAGTACTCAGCCACTGGACCACTGGAGTACCCAGATACTGGACCACTGAGCCACTGGACTACTGGAGTACCCAGATACTGGACCACTGAGCCACTGGAGTACCCAGACACTGGACCACTGAGCCACTGGACCACTGGAGTACCCAGACACTGGACCACTGAGCCACTGGACCACTGGAGTACCCAGATACTGGACCACTGGAGTACAAAGACACTGGACCACTGGAGTACAAAGACACTGGACCACTGAGCCACTGGACCACTGGAGTACCCAGACACTGGACCACTGGAGTACCCAGACACTGGACCACTGAGCCACTGGACCACTGGAGTACTCAGACACTGGACCACTGAGCCACTGGACCACTGGACCACTGGAGTACCCAGACACTGGACCACTGAGCCACTGGACCACTGGAGTACCCAGACACTGGACCACTGAGCCACTGGACCACTGGAGTACCCAGACACTGGACCACTGGAGTACCCAGACACTGGACCACTGGAGTACCCAGACACTGGACCACTGGAGTACCCAGACACTGGACCACTGAGCCACTGGACCACTGGAGTACCCAGACACTGGACCACTGGAGTACTCAGACACTGGACCTACTGCAGGGAAGGTAAGGATTTGGGGAAGGGAGAGAGAGGGGTACTTGTTTTAACTTCTAATGTGTTAGGTAGTGTGTTTGTCTCAGTATGTGTGTTAGTGTGTCTGTGTGTGAGAGCACTGTCCCCCAGCCCATCCAGGCATTCATTAACTTCATCCACTGTCCCCCAGCCCAGCCAGGCATTCATTAACTTCATCCACTGTCCCCCAGCCCAGCCAGGCATTCATTAACTTCATCCACTGTCCCCCAGCCCAGCCAGGCATTCATTAACTTCATCCACTGTCCCACAGCCCAGCCAGGCATTCATTAACTTCATCCACTGTCCCACAGCCCAGCCAGGCATTCATTAACTTCATCCACTGTCCCACAGCCCAGCCAGGCATTCATTAACTTCATCCACTGTCCCCCAGCCCAGCCAGGCATTCATTAACTTCATCCACTGTCCCCCAGCCCAGCCAGGCATTCATAAACTTCATCCATTGTCCCCCAGCCCAGCCAGGCATTCATAAACTTCATCCATTGTCCCCCAGCCCAGCCAGGCATTCATGAACTTCATCCACTGCCCCCCAGCCCAGCCAGGCATTTATAAACTTCATCCACTGTCCCACAGCCCAGCCAGGCATTCATAAACTTCATACACTCTCCCATATCCCAGCCAGGCATTCATTAACTTCATCCATTGTCCAGCAGCCCACCCCAGGCACAAATACACTTCATCCACTGTCCCCCAGCCCAGCCAGGCATTCATAAACTTCATCCACTGTCCCCCAGCCCAGCCAAGCATTTATAAACTGTGAGTAAAGCAGGGCTGAGTAAAAGAGGTCTGAGTAAAAGAGGTCTGAGTAAAACAGGGCTGAGTAAAACAGGGCTGAGTAAAAGAGGTCTGAGTAAAACAGGGCTGAGTGAAACAGGGCTGAGTGAAGCAGGGCTGAGTAAAAGAGGTCTGAGTAAAACAGGGCTGAGTGAAACAGGGCTGAATAAAGCAGGGCTGAGTGAAGCAGGGCTGAGTGAAACAGGGCTGAGTGAAGCAGGGCTGAGTGAAGCAGGGCTGAGTGAAACAGGGCTGAGTGAAACAGGGCTGAGTGAAACAGGGCTGAGTAAAACAGGGCTGAGTGAAGCAGGGCTGAGTGAAACAGGGCTGAGTAAAACAGGGCTGAGTAAAAGAGGTCTGAGTAAAAGAGGTCTGAGTAAAACAGGGCTGAGTAAAACAGGGCTGAGTAAAACAGGGCTGAGTAAAAGAGGTCTGAGTAAAAGAGGTCTGAGTGAAACAGGGCTGAGTGAAGCAGGGCTGAGTAAAAGAGGTCTGAGTAAAACAGGGCTGAGTGAAACAGGGCTGAATAAAGCAGGGCTGAGTGAAGCAGGGCTGAGTGAAGCAGGGCTGAGTGAAACAGGGCTGAGTGAAGCAGGGCTGAGTGAAGCAGGGCTGAGTGAAACAGGGCTGAGTGAAACAGGGCTGAGTGAAACAGGGCTGAGTAAAACAGGGCTGAGTGAAGCAGGGCTGAGTGAAACAGGGCTGAGTAAAACAGGGCTGAGTAAAACAGGGCTGAGTGAAGCAGGGCTGAGTAAAACAGGGCTGAGTAAAGCAGGGCTGAGTGAAGCAGGGCTGAGTGAAGCAGGGCTGAGTGAAACAGGGCTGAGTGAAGCAGGGCTGAGCGTCAGACAGCGTGGGAACAGCAGCAGCAGTGATGTGATTATGTGGTCTTAAAGAAAAAACACAGTCTGAAGTCATCAGTTTGCCTCAGGATATTAACAATCTACCTCTACATACTGCTGTCTGGTAATTAACCAGCAACACAACACAGGCCTGGTAATGAACCAGCAACACAGACCTGGTAATGAACCAGCAACACAACACAGACCTGGTAATGAACCAGCAACACAGACCTGAGAATGAACCAGCAACACAACACAGACCTGGTAATGAACCAGCAACACAACACAGACCTGGTAATGAACCAGCAACATAACACAGACCTGGTAATGAACCAGCAACACAACACAGACCTGGTAATCAACCAGCAACACAACACAGACCTGGTAATCAACCAGCAACACAACATAGACCTGGTAATGAACCAGCAACACAGACCTGTTAATGAACCAGCAACACAACACAGACCTGGTAATGAACCAGCAACACAGACCTGGTAATGAACCAGCAACACAACACAGACTTGGTAATGAACCAGAACCAGCAACACAGACCTGGTAATGAACCAGCAACACAACACAGACCTGGTAATGAACCAGCAACACAGACCTGTTAATGAACCAGCAACACAACACAGACCTGGTAATGAACCAGCAACACAACACATACATGGTAATGAACCAGCAACACAGACCTGTTAATGAACCAGCAACACAACACAGACCTGGTAATGAACCAGCAACACAGACCTGTTAATGAACCAGCAACACAACACAGACCTGTTAATGAACCAGCAACACAACACAGACCTGGTAATGAACCAGCAACACAACACAGACCTGTTAATGAACCAGCAACACAACACAGACCTGGTAATGAACCAGCAACACAGACCTGTTAATGAACCAGCAACACAGACCTGGTAATGAACCAGCAACACAGACCTGGTAATGAACCAGCAACACAGACCTGTTAATGAACCAGCAACACAACATAGACCTGGTAATGAACCAGCAACACAGACCTGGTAATGAACCAGCAACACAACACAGACCTGTTAATGAACCAGCAACACAACACAGACCTGTTAATGAACCAGCAACACAACACATACCTGTTAATGAACCAGCAACACAACACAGACATGGTAATGAACCAGCAACACAACACAGACCTGGTAATGAACCAGCAACACAACACAGACCTGTTAATGAACCAGCAACACAGACCTGGTAATGAACCAGCAACACAGACCTGGTAATGAACCAGCAACACAACACAGACCTGTTAATGAACCAGCAACACAACACATACATGGTAATGAACCAGCAACACAGACCTGGTAATGAACCAGCAACACAGACCTGGTAATGAACCAGCAACACAACACAGACCTGTTAATGAACCAGCAACACAACACATACATGGTAATGAACCAGCAACACAGACCTGTTAATGAACCAGCAACACAGACCTGGTAATGAACCAGCAACACAGACCTGGTAATGAACCAGCAACACAGACCTGTTAATGAACCAGCAACACAACATAGACCTGGTAATGAACCAGCAACACAGACCTGGTAATGAACCAGCAACACAACACAGACCTGTTAATGAACCAGCAACACAACACAGACCTGTTAATGAACCAGCAACACAACACATACCTGTTAATGAACCAGCAACACAACACAGACATGGTAATGAACCAGCAACACAACACAGACCTGGTAATGAACCAGCAACACAACACAGACCTGTTAATGAACCAGCAACACAGACCTGGTAATGAACCAGCAACACAGACCTGGTAATGAACCAGCAACACAACACAGACCTGTTAATGAACCAGCAACACAACACATACATGGTAATGAACCAGCAACACAGACCTGGTAATGAACCAGCAACACAGACCTGGTAATGAACCAGCAACACAACACAGACCTGTTAATGAACCAGCAACACAACACATACATGGTAATGAACCAGCAACACAGACCTGT
Organism: Oncorhynchus nerka; assembly: GCF_034236695.1. NCBI lineage: Eukaryota > Metazoa > Chordata > Actinopteri > Salmoniformes > Salmonidae > Oncorhynchus > Oncorhynchus nerka. The sequence continues at coordinate 108,318,685 of NC_088422.1, forward strand.
TAATGAACCAGCAATACAGACCTGGTAATGAACCAGCAACACAGACCTGGTAATGTCTACCTACACCATCAACCAGCAACACAGACCTGTTAATGAACCAGCAACACAGACCTGGTAATGAACCAGCAACACAGACCTGGTAATGAACCAGCAACACAGACCTGTTAATGAACCAGCAACACAGACCTGGTAATGAACCAGCAACACAGACCTGTTAATGAACCAGCAACACAGACCTGTTAATGAACCAGCAACACAGACCTGTTAATGAACCAGCAATACAGACCTGGTAATGAACCAGCAACACAGACCTGGTAATGAACCAGCAACACAGACCTGTTAATGAACCAGCAACACAGACCTGTTAATGAACCAGCAACACAGACCTGGTAATGAACCAGCAACACAGACCTGGTAATGAACCAGCAACACAGACCTGGTAATGAACCAGCAACACATAATACACAACAGAACATGTAATATCACATATCAACCTACACCATCACAATAAATCCATGTAATATAGTCTACACCATCACAATAAATCCATGTAATATAGTCTACACCATCACAATAAATCCATGTAATATAGTCTACACCATCACAATAAATCCATGTAATATAGTCTACACCATCACAATAAATCCATGTAATATAGTCTACCTACACCATCACAATAAATCCATGTAATATAGTCTACACCATCACACCATCACAATAAATCCATGTAATATAGTCTACCTACACCATCACAATAAATCCATGTAATATAGTCTACTACACCATCACAATAAATCCATGTAATATAGTCTACCTACACCATCACAATAAATCCATGTAATATAGTCTACCTACACCATCACAATAAATCCATGTAATATAGTCTACCTACACCATCACAATAAATCCATGTAATATAGTCTACCTACACCATCACAATAAATCCATGTAATATAGTCTACACCATCACAATAAATCCATGTAATATAGTCTACCTACACCATCACAATAAATCCATGTAATATAGTCTCTACACCATCACAATAAATCCATGTAATATAGTCTACACCATCACAATAAATCCATGTAATATAGTCTACCTACACCATCACAATAAATCCATGTAATATAGTCTACCTACACCATCACAATAAATCCATGTAATATAGTCTACACCATCACAATAAATCCATGTAATATAGTCTACACCATCACAATAAATCCATGTAATATAGTCTACCTACACCATCACAATAAATCCATGTAATATAGTCTACACCATCACAATAAATCCATGTAATATAGTCTACACAATAAACACCATCACAATAAATCCATGTAATATAGTCTACACCATCACAATAAATCCATGTAATATAGTCTACACCATCACAATAAATCCATGTAATATAGTACACCATCACAATAAACCATGTAATATAGTCTACCTACACCATCACAATAAATCCATGTAATATAGTCTACCTACACCATCACAATAAATCCATGTATTATAGTCTACCTACACCATCACAATAAATCCATGTAATATAGTCTACCTACACCATCACAATAAATCCATGTAATATAGTCTACCTACACCATCACAATAAATCCATGTAATATAGTCTACCTACACCATCACACCATCACAATAAATCCATGTAATATAGTCTACACCATCACAATAAATCCATGTAATATAGTCTACACCATCACAATAAATCCATGTAATATAGTCTACCTACACCATCACAATAAATCCATGTAATATAGTCTACCTACACCATCACAATAAATCCATGTAATATAGTCTACACCATCACAATAAATCCATGTAATATAGTCTACCTACACCATCACAATAAATCCATGTAATATAGTCTCTACACCATCACAATAAATCCATGTAATATAGTCTACCTACACCATCACAATAAATCCATGTAATATAATCTACACCATCACAATAAATCCATGTAATATAGTCTACAATAAACCATCACAATAAATCCATGTAATATAGTCTACACCATCACAATAAATCCATGTAATATAGTCTACCTACACCATCACAATAAATCCATGTAATATAGTCATCACACCATCACAATAAATCCATGTAATATAAAGTCTACCTACACCATCACAATAAATCCATGTAATATAGTCTACACCATCACAATAAATCCATGTAATATAGTCTACACCATCACAATAAATCCATGTAATATAGTCTACACCATCACAATAAATCCATGTAACATAGTCTACCTACACCATCACAATAAATCCATGTAATATAGTCTACACCATCACAATAAATCCATGTAATATAGTCTACCTACACCATCACAATAAATCCATGTAATATAGTCTACCTACACCATCACAATAAATCCATGTAATATAGTCTACACCATCACAATAAATCCATGTAATATAGTCTACCTACACCATCACAATAAATCACACTAGGTTCCATTGTCCCCAGCAGCACACTACACTAGGTTCCATTGTCCCCAGCAGCACACTACACTAGGTTCCATTGTCCCCAGCAGCACACTACACTAGGTTCCATTTTCCCCAGCAGCACACTACACTAGGTTCCATTGTCCCCAGCAGCACACTACACTAGGTTCCATTGTCCCCAGCAGCACACTACACTAGGTTACATTGTCCCCAGCAGCACACTACACTAGGTTCCATTGTCCCCAGCAGCACACTCACACAGGTTCCATTGTCCCCAGCAGCACACTACACTAGGTTCCATTGTCCCCAGCAGCACACTACACTAGGTTCCATTGTCCCCAGCAGCACACTACACTAGGTTCCATTGTCCCCAGCAGCACACTACACTAGGTTCCATTGTCCCCAGCAGCACACTACACTAGGTTCCATTGTCCCCAGCAGCACACTACACTAGCTTCCATTGTCCCCAGCAGCACACTACACTAGCTTCCATTGTCACCAGCAGCACACTACACTAGGTTCCATTGTCCCCAGCAGCACACTACACTAGGATCCATTGTCCCCAGCAGCACACTACACTAGGATCCATTGTCCCCAGCAGCACACTACACTAGGATCCATTGTTCCCAACAGCACACTACACTAGGTTCCATTGTCCCCAACAGCACACTACACTAGGTTCCATTGTCCCCAGCAGCACACTACACTAGGTTCCATTTTCCCCAGCAGCACACTACACTAGGTTCCATTGTCCCCAGCAGCACACTACACTAGGTTCCATTGTCCCCAGCAGCACACTACACTAGGTTCCATTGTCCCCAGCAGCACACTACACTAGGTTCCATTGTCCCCAGCAGCACACTACACCAGGTTCCATTGTCCCCAGCAGCACACTACACTAGGTTCTATTGTCCCCAGCAGCACACTACACTAGGTTCCATTGTCCCCAGCAGCACACTACACTAGGTTCCATTGTCCCCAGCAGCACACTACACTAGGTTCCATTGTCCCCAGCAGCACACTACACTAGGTTCCATTGTCCCATTGTCCCCAGCAGCACACTACACTAGGTTCCATTGTCCCCAGCAGCACACTACACTAGGTTCCATTGTCCCCAGCAGCACACTACACTAGGATCCATTGTTCCCAACAGCACACTACACTAGGTTCCATTGTCCCCAACAGCACACTACACTAGGTTCCATTGTCCCCAGCAGTACACTACACTAGGTTCCATTTTCCCCAGCAGCACACTACACTAGGTTCCATTGTCCCCAGCAGCACACTACACTAGGTTCCATTGTCCCCAGCAGCACACTACACTAGGTTCCATTGTCCCCAGCAGCACACTACACTAGGTTCCATTGTCCCCAGCAGCACACTACACCAGGTTCCATTGTCCCCAGCAGCACACTACACAGGTTCCATTGTCCCCAGCAGCACACTACACAGGTTCCATTGTCCCCAGCAGCACACTACACTAGGTTCCATTGTCCCCAGCAGCACACTACACTAGGTTCCATTGTCCCCAGCAGCACACTACACTAGGTTCCATTGTCCCCAGCAGCACACTACACTAGGTTCCATTGTCCCATTGTCCCCAGCAGCACACTACACTAGGTTCCATTGTCCCCAGCAGCACACTACACTAGGTTCCATTGTCCCCAGCAGCACACTACACTAGGGTTCCATTGTCCCCAGCAGCACACTACACTAGGTTCCATTGTCCCCAGCAGCACACTACACTAGGTTCCATTGTCCCATTGTCCCCAGCAGCACACTACACTAGGTTCCATTGTCCCCAGCAGCACACTACACTAGGTTCCATTGTCCCCAGCAGCACACTACACTAGGTTCCATTGTCCCCAGCAGCACACTACACTAGGTTCCATTGTCCCCAGCAGCACACTACACTAGGTTCCATTGTCCCCAGCAGCACACTACACTAGGTTCCATTGTCCCCAGCAGCACACTACACTAGGTTCCATTGTCCCATTGTCCCCAGCAGCACA
>NC_088422.1:108328168-108395668 GCF_034236695.1 Oncorhynchus nerka
CTAACCTGTCTCTGAACAGTAAGTCAGGCTAACCCGTCTCTGAACAGTCAGCCAGGCTAACCCGTCTCTGAACAGTCAGCCACTAACCCGTCTCTGAACAGTCAGCCACACTAACCCGTCTCTGAACAGTCAGCCACACTAACCTGTCTCTGAACAGTCAGCCAGGCTAACCCGTCTCTGAACAGTCAGCCACACTAACCCGTCTCTGAACAGTCAGCCACACTAACCTGTCTCTGAACAGTCAGCCACACTAACCCGTCTCTGAACAGTCAGCCAGGCTAACCCGTCTCTGAACCGTCAGCCACATTAACCCGTCTCTGAACAGTCAGCCACACTAACCTGTCTCTGAACAGTCAGCCACACTAACCCGTCTCTGAACAGTCTAAGTCTCTGAACAGTCAGTCAGCCACACTAACCTGTCTCTGAGCAGTCAGCCAGGCTAACCCGTCTCTGAACAGTCAGTCAGCCACGCTAACCCGTCTCTGAACAGTCAGCCAGACTAACCTGTCTCTGAGCAGTCAGCCACACTAACCCGTCTCTGAACAGTCAGCCACACTAACCCGTCTCTGAACAGTCAGCCACACTAACCCGTCTCTGAACAATCAGCCACACTAACCCGTCTCTGAACAGTCAGTCAGCCACACTAACCCGTCTCTGAACAGTCAACCAGGCTAACCCGTCTCTGAACAGTCAGCCACACTAACCCGTCTCTGAACAGTCAGCCACACTAACCCGTCTCTGAACAATCAGCCACACTAACCCGTCTCTGAATAGTCAGTCAGCCACACTAACCCGTCTCTGAACAGTCAGCCAGGCTAACCCGTCTCTGAGCAGTCAGCCACACTAACCCGTCTCTGAGCAGTCAGCCAGGCTAACCCGTCTCTGAGCAGTCAGCCACACTAACCCATCTCTGAACAGTCAGCCAGGCTAACCCGTCTCTGAACAGTCAGCCACACTAACCCGTCTCTGAACAGTCAGCCACACTAACCCGTCTCTGAACAGTCAACCAGGCTAACCCGTCTCTGAACAGTCAGCCACGCTAACCTGTCTCTGAACAGTCAGCCACACTAACCCGTCTCTGAACAATCAGCCACACTAACCCGTCTCTGAACAGTCAGTCAGCCACACTAACCTGTCTCTGAACAGTCAGCCAGGCTAACCCGTCTCTGAGCAGTCAGCCACACTAACCCGTCTCTGAGCAGTCAGCCAGGCTAACCCGTCTCTGAGCAGTCAGCCACACTAACCCATCTCTGAACAGTCAGCCAGGCTAACCCGTCTCTGAACAGTCAGCCACACTAACCCGTCTCTGAACAGTCAGCCACACTAACCCGTCTCTGAACAGTCAGCCACACTAACCCGTCTCTGAACAGTCAGCCACACTAACACGTCTCTGAGTAGTCAGCCACACTAACCCATCTCTGAACAGTCAGCCACACTAACCTGTCTCTGAGCAGTCAGCCACACTAACCTGTCTCTGAACAGTAAGTCAGGCTAACCCGTCTCTGAACAGTCAGCCAGGCTAACCCGTCTCTGAACAGTCAGCCAGGCTAACCCGTCTCTGAACAGTCAGCCACACTAACCCGTCTCTGAACAGTCAGCCACACTAACCCGTCTCTGAGCAGTCAGGGACACGAACTCGTCTCTGAACAGTCAGCCACACTAACCTGTCTCTGAACAGTCAGCCAGGCTAACCCGTCTCTGAACAGTCAGCCACACTAACCCGTCTCTGAACAGTCAGCCACACTAACCCGTCTCTGAACAGTCAGCCACACTAACCCGTCTCTGAACAGTCAGCCACACTAACCCGTCTCTGAACAGTCAGCCAGGCTAACCCGTCTCTGAACAGTCAGCCACACTAACCTGTCTCTGAGCAGTCAGCCAGGCTAACCTGTCTCTGAGCAGTCAGCCAGGCTAACCTGTCTCTGAGCAGTCAGCCACGCCAACCTGTCTCTGAACAGTCAGTCAGGCTAACCCGTCTCTGAACAGTCAGCCACACTAACCCGTCTCTGAGCAGTCAGGGACACTAACCCGTCTCTGAACAGTCAGCTACACTAACCTGTCTCTGAACAGTCAGCCAGGCTAACCCGTCTCTGAACAGTCAGCCACACTAACCCGTCTCTGAACAGTCAGCCAGGCTAACCCGTCTCTGAGCAGTCAGCCACACTAACCTGTCTCTGAACAGTCAGCCAGGCTAACCCGTCTCTGAACAGTCAGCCACACTAACCTGTCTCTGAACAGTCAGCCACACTAACCCGTCTCTGAACAGTCAGCCACACTAACCTGTCTCTGAACAGTCAGTCAGCCACACTAACCCGTCTCTGAACAGTCAGCCACACTAACCCGTCTCTGACACAGTCAGCCACACTAACCTGTCTCTGAACAGCAGTCAGCCAGGCTAACCCGTCTCTGAGTCAGTCAGCCACGCTAACCCGTCTCTGAACAGTCAGCCAGACTAACCCGTCTCTGAACAGTCAGCCACACTAACCCGTCTCTGAACAGTCAGCCACACTAACCCGTCTCTGAACAGTCAGCCACACTAACCCGTCTCTGAACAGTCAGTCAGCCACACTAACCCGTCTCTGAACAGTCAGCCAGGCTAACCCGTCTCTGAACAGTCAGCCACACTAACCCGTCTCTGAACAGTCAGCCACACTAACCCGTCTCTGAACAGTCAGCCCACTAACCCGTCTCTGAACAGTCAGCCACACTAACCTGTCTCTGAACAGTCAGTCAGCCACACTAACCTGTCTCTGAGCAGTCAGCCAGGCTAACCCGTCTCTGAACAGTCAGCCAGACTAACCTGTCTCTGAGCAGTCAGCCACACTAACCCGTCTCTGAACAGTCAGCCACACTAACCAGTCTCTGAACAGTCAGTCAGCCACACTAACCCGTCTCTGAACAGTCAGCCAGGCTAACCCGTCTCTGAACAGTCAGCCACACTAACCCGTCTCTGAGCAGTCAGCCAGTCTAACCCGTCTCTGAACAGTCAGCCAGGCTAACCCGTCTCTGAACAGTCAGCCACACTAACCCGTCTCTGAGCAGTCAGCCACACTAACCCGTCTCTGAACAGTCAGCCACACTAACCCATCTCTGAACAGTCAGCCAGGCTAACCCTGTCTCTGAACAGTCAGCCACACTAACCCGTCTCTGAACAGTCAGCCACACTAACCCATCTCTGAACAGTCAGCCACACTAACCCGTCTCTGAACAGTCAGCCACACTAACCCGTCTCTGAACAGTCAGCCAGGCTAACCCGTCTCTGAACAGTCAGCCACACTAACCCATCTCTGAACAGTCAGCCACACTAACCCGTCTCTGAACAGTCAGCCACACTAACCCGTCTCTGAACAGTCAGCCACACTAACCTGTCTCTGAACAGTCAGCCAGGCTAACCCGTCTCTGAACAGTCAGCCACACTAACCCGTCTCTGAACAGTCAGCCACACTAACCCGTCTCTGAACAGTCAGCCACACTAACCCGTCTCTGAACAGTCAGTCAGCCACACTAACCCGTCTCTGAACAGTCAGCCAGGCTAACCCGTCTCTGAGCAGTCAGCCACACTAACCCGTCTCTGAGCAGTCAGCCAGGCTAACCCGTCTCTGAGCAGTCAGCCACACTAACCCATCTCTGAACAGTCAGCCAGGCTAACCCGTCTCTGAACAGTCAGCCACACTAACCCGTCTCTGAACAGTCAGCCACACTAACCCGTCTCTGAACAGTCAGCCACACTAACCCGTCTCTGAACAGTCAGCCACACTAACACGTCTCTGAGCAGTCAGCCACACTAACCCGTCTCTGAACAGTCAGCCACACTAACCTGTCTCTGAGCAGTCAGCCAGGCTAACCTGTCTCTGAGCAGTCAGCCACACTAACCTGTCTCTGAACAGTAAGTCAGGCTAACCCGTCTCTGAACAGTCAGCCAGGCTAACCCGTCTCTGAACAGTCAGCCAGGCTAACCCGTCTCTGAACAGTCAGCCACACTAACCCGTCTCTGAGCAGTCAGGGACACGAACTCGTCTCTGAACAGTCAGCCACACTAACCTGTCTCTGAACAGTCAGCCAGGCTAACCCATCTCTGAACAGTCAGCCACACTAACCCGTCTCTGAACAGTCAGCCACACTAACCCGTCTCTGAACAGTCAGCCACACTAACCCGTCTCTGAACAGTCAGCCACACTAACCCGTCTCTGAACAGTCAGCCAGGCTAACCCGTCTCTGAACAGTCAGCCACACTAACCCGTCTCTGAACAGTCAGCCACACTAACCTGTCTCTGAGCAGTCAGCCAGGCTAACCTGTCTCTGAGCAGTCAGCCACGCCAACCTGTCTCTGAACAGTCAGTCAGGCTAACCCGTCTCTGAACAGTCAGCCACACTAACCCGTCTCTGAGCAGTCAGGGACACTAACCCGTCTCTGAACAGTCAGCCACGCTAACCTGTCTCTGAACAGTCAGTCAGGCTAACCCGTCTCTGAACAGTCAGCCACACTAACCCGTCTCTGAGCAGTCAGGGACACTAACCCGTCTCTGAACAGTCAGCTACACTAACCTGTCTCTGAACAGTCAGCCAGGCTAACCCGTCTCTGAACAGTCAGCCACACTAACCCGTCTCTGAACAGTCAGCCACACTAACCCGTCTCTGAACAGTCAGCCAGGCTAACCCGTCTCTGAGCAGTCAGCCACACTAACCCGTCTCTGAGCAGTCAGCCACACTAACCTGTCTCTGAACAGTCAGCCACACTAACCCGTCTCTGAACAGTCAGCCACACTAACCTGTCTCTGAACAGTCAGTCAGCCACACTAACCCGTCTCTGAACAGTCAGCCACACTAACCTGTCTCTGAACAGTCAGCCACACTAACCCGTCTCTGAACAGTCAGCCACACTAACCCGTCTCTGAACAGTCAGTCAGCCACACTAACCTGTCTCTGAGCAGTCAGCCAGGCTAACCCGTCTCTGAACAGTCAGTCAGCCACGCTAACCCGTCTCTGAACAGTCAGCCAGACTAACCCGTCTCTGAGCAGTCAGCCACACTAACCCGCCTCTGAACAGTCAGCCACACTAACCCGTCTCTGAACAATAAGCCACACTAACCCGTCTCTGAACAGTCAGTCAGCCACACTAACCCGTCTCTGAACAGTCAGCCAGGCTAACCCGTCTCTGAACAGTCAGCCACACTAACCTGTCTCTGAACAGTCAGCCACACTAACCCGTCTCTGAGCAGTCAGCCAGTCTAACCCGTCTCTGAACAGTCAGCCACACTAACCCGTCTCTGAACAGTCAGCCACACTAACCTGTCTCTGAACAGTCAGTCAGCCACACTAACCTGTCTCTGAGCAGTCAGCCAGGCTAACCCGTCTCTGAACAGTCAGCCACACTAACCCGTCTCTGAACAGTCAGCCACACTAACCCGTCTCTGAACAGTCAGCCACACTAACCCGTCTCTGAACAGTCAGCCAGGCTAACCCGTCTCTGAACAGTCAGCCACACTAACCCGTCTCTGAACAGTCAGCCACACTAACCTGTCTCTGAGCAGTCAGCCAGGCTAACCTGTCTCTGAGCAGTCAGCCACGCCAACCTGTCTCTGAACAGTCAGTCAGGCTAACCCGTCTCTGAACAGTCAGCCACACTAACCCGTCTCTGAGCAGTCAGGGACACTAACCCGTCTCTGAACAGTCAGCTACACTAACCTGTCTCTGAACAGTCAGTCAGGCTAACCCGTCTCTGAACAGTCAGCCACACTAACCCGTCTCTGAGCAGTCAGGGACACGAACCCGTCTCTGAACAGTCAGCTACACTAACCTGTCTCTGAACAGTCAGCCAGGCTAACCCGTCTCTGAACAGTCAGCCACACTAACCCGTCTCTGAACAGTCAGCCACACTAACCCGTCTCTGAACAGTCAGCCAGGCTAACCCGTCTCTGAGCAGTCAGCCACACTAACCCGTCTCTGAGCAGTCAGCCACACTAACCTGTCTCTGAACAGTCAGCCAGGCTAACCCGTCTCTGAACAGTCAGCCACGCTAACCTGTCTCTGAACAGTCAGCCACACTAACCCGTCTCTGAACAGTCAGCCACACTAACCTGTCTCTGAACAGTCAGTCAGCCACACTAACCCGTCTCTGAACAGTCAGCCACACTAACCCGTCTCTGAACAGTCAGTCAGCCACACTAACCTGTCTCTGAGCAGTCAGCCAGGCTAACCCGTCTCTGAACAGTCAGTCAGCCACGCTAACCCGTCTCTGAACAGTCAGCCAGACTAACCCGTCTCTGAGCAGTCAGCCACACTAACCCGCCTCTGAACAGTCAGCCACACTAACCCGTCTCTGAACAATAAGCCACACTAACCCGTCTCTGAACAGTCAGTCAGCCACACTAACCCGTCTCTGAACAGTCAGCCAGGCTAACCCGTCTCTGAACAGTCAGCCACACTAACCTGTCTCTGAACAGTCAGCCACACTAACCCGTCTCTGAGCAGTCAGCCAGTCTAACCCGTCTCTGAACAGTCAGCCACACTAACCCGTCTCTGAACAGTCAGCCACACTAACCCGTCTCTGAACAGTCAGCCAGACTAACCTGTCTCTGAGCAGTCAGCCACACTAACCCGTCTCTGAACAATCAGCCACATTAACCAGTCTCTGAACAGTCAGTCAGCCAGGCTAACCCGTCTCTGAGCAGTCAGCCATACTAACCCGTCTCTGAGCAGTCAGCCAGGCTAACCCGTCTCTGAGCAGTCAGCCAGGCTAACCCGTCTCTGAGCAGTCAGCCAGGCTAACCCATCTCTGAGCAGTCAGCCAGGCTAACCCGTCTCTGAGCAGTCAGCCACACTAACCCGTCTCTGAACAGTCAGCCACACTAACCCATCTCTGAACAGTCAGCCAGGCTAACCCTGTCTCTGAACAGTCAGCCACACTAACCCGTCTCTGAACAGTCAGCCACACTAACCCGTCTCTGAACAGTCAGCCACACTAACCTGTCTCTGAGCAGTCAGCCAGGCTAACCTGTCTCTGAGCAGTCAGCCACACTAACCCGTCTCTGAACAGTAAGTCAGGCTAACCCGTCTCTGAACAGTCAGCCAGGCTAACCCGTCTCTGAACAGTCAGCCACGCTAACCCGTCTCTGAGCAGTCAGGGACACTAACCCGTCTCTGAACAGTCAGCCACACTAACCCGTCTCTGAACAGTCAGCCAGGCTAACCCGTCTCTGAACAGTCAGCCACACTAACCCGTCTCTGAACAGTCAGCCACACTAACCTGTCTCTGAACAGTCAGCCACACTAACCCGTCTCTGAACAGTCAGCCAGGCTAACCCGTCTCTGAACAGTCAGCCACGTTAACCCGTCTCTGAACAGTCAGCCACACTAACCCGTCTCTGAACAGTCAGCCACACTAACCCGTCTCTGAACAGTCAGCCACACTAACCTGTCTCTGAACAGTCAGTCAGCCACACTAACCCGTCTCTGAACAGTCAGTCAGCCACACTAACCTGTCTCTGAGCAGTCAGCCAGGCTAACCCGTCTCTGAACAGTCAGTCAGCCACGCTAACCCGTCTCTGAACAGTCAGCCAGACTAACCTGTCTCTGAGCAGTCAGCCACACTAACCCGTCTCTGAACAGTCAGCCACACTAACCCGTCTCTGAACAATCAGCCACACTAACCCGTCTCTGAACAGTCAGTCAGCCACACTAACCCGTCTCTGAACAGTCAGCCAGGCTAACCCGTCTCTGAGCAGTCAGCCACACTAACCCGTCTCTGAGCAGTCAGCCAGGCTAACCCGTCTCTGAGCAGTCAGCCACACTAACCCATCTCTGAACAGTCAGCCAGGCTAACCCGTCTCTGAACAGTCAGCCACACTAACCCGTCTCTGAACAGTCAGCCACACTAACCCGTCTCTGAACAGTCAGCCACACTAACCCGTCTCTGAACAGTCAGCCACACTAACACGTCTCTGAGTAGTCAGCCACACTAACCCGTCTCTGAACAGTCAGCCACACTAACCTGTCTCTGAGCAGTCAGCCAGGCTAACCTGTCTCTGAGCAGTCAGCCACACTAACCTGTCTCTGAACAGTAAGTCAGGCTAACCCGTCTCTGAACAGTCAGCCAGGCTAACCCGTCTCTGAACAGTCAGCCAGGCTAACCCGTCTCTGAACAGTCAGCCACACTAACCCGTCTCTGAACAGTCAGCCACACTAACCCGTCTCTGAACAGTCAGCCACACTAACCCGTCTCTGAGCAGTCAGGGACACGAACTCGTCTCTGAACAGTCAGCCACACTAACCTGTCTCTGAACAGTCAGCCAGGCTAACCCGTCTCTGAACAGTCAGCCACACTAACCCGTCTCTGAACAGTCAGCCACACTAACCCGTCTCTGAACAGTCAGCCACACTAACCCGTCTCTGAACAGTCAGCCACACTAACCCGTCTCTGAACAGTCAGCCACACTAACCCGTCTCTGAACAGTCAGCCACACTAACCCGTCTCTGAACAGTCAGCCACACTAACCTGTCTCTGAGCAGTCAGCCAGGCTAACCTGTCTCTGAGCAGTCAGCCACGCCAACCTGTCTCTGAACAGTCAGTCAGGCTAACCCGTCTCTGAACAGTCAGCCACACTAACCCGTCTCTGAGCAGTCAGGGACACTAACCCGTCTCTGAACAGTCAGCTACACTAACCTGTCTCTGAACAGTCAGTCAGGCTAACCCGTCTCTGAACAGTCAGCCACACTAACCCGTCTCTGAGCAGTCAGGGACACTAACCCGTCTCTGAACAGTCAGCTACACTAACCTGTCTCTGAACAGTCAGCCAGGCTAACCCGTCTCTGAACAGTCAGCCACACTAACCCGTCTCTGAACAGTCAGCCACACTAACCTGTCTCTGAACAGTCAGCCAGGCTAACCCGTCTCTGAACAGTCAGCCACACTAACCCGTCTCTGAGCAGTCAGCCACACTAACCTGTCTCTGAACAGTCAGCCACTAACCCGTCTCTGAACAGTCAGCCACACTAACCTGTCTCTGAACAGTCAGCCACACTAACCCGTCTCTGAACAGTCAGCCACACTAACCTGTCTCTGAACAGTCAGTCAGCCACACTAACCCGTCTCTGAACAGTCAGCCACACTAACCCGTCTCTGAACAGTCAGTCAGCCACACTAACCTGTCTCTGAGCAGTCAGCCAGGCTAACCCGTCTCTGAACAGTCAGTCAGCCACGCTAACCCGTCTCTGAACAGTCAGCCAGACTAACCCGTCTCTGAGCAGTCAGCCACACTAACCCGCCTCTGAACAGTCAGCCACACTAACCCGTCTCTGAACAATCAGCCACACTAACCCGTCTCTGAACAGTCAGTCAGCCACACTAACCCGTCTCTGAACAGTCAGCCAGGCTAACCCGTCTCTGAACAGTCAGCCACACTAACCTGTCTCTGAACAGTCAGCCACACTAACCCGTCTCTGAGCAGTCAGCCAGTCTAACCCGTCTCTGAACAGTCAGCCACACTAACCCGTCTCTGAACAGTCAGCCACACTAACCTGTCTCTGAACAGTCAGTCAGCCACACTAACCTGTCTCTGAGCAGTCAGCCAGGCTAACCCGTCTCTGAACAGTCAGCCAGACTAACCTGTCTCTGAGCAGTCAGCCACACTAACCCGTCTCTGAACAATCAGCCACATTAACCAGTCTCTGAACAGTCAGTCAGCCACACTAACCCGTCTCTGAACAGTCAGCCAGGCTAACCCGTCTCTGAGCAGTCAGCCATACTAACCCGTCTCTGAGCAGTCAGCCAGGCTAACCCGTCTCTGAGCAGTCAGCCAGGCTAACCCGTCTCTGAGCAGTCAGCCAGGCTAACCCGTCTCTGAGCAGTCAGCCAGGCTAACCCGTCTCTGAGCAGTCAGCCACACTAACCCGTCTCTGAACAGTCAGCCACACTAACCCATCTCTGAACAGTCAGCCAGGCTAACCCTGTCTCTGAACAGTCAGCCACACTAACCCGTCTCTGAGTAGTCAGCCACACTAACCCGTCTCTGAACAGTCAGCCACACTAACCTGTCTCTGAGCAGTCAGCCAGGCTAACCTGTCTCTGAGCAGTCAGCCACACTAACCCGTCTCTGAACAGTAAGTCAGGCTAACCCGTCTCTGAACAGTCAGCCAGGCTAACCCGTCTCTGAACAGTCAGCCACGCTAACCCGTCTCTGAGCAGTCAGGGACACTAACCCGTCTCTGAACAGTCAGCCACACTAACCCGTCTCTGAACAGTCAGCCAGGCTAACCCGTCTCTGAACAGTCAGCCACACTAACCCGTCTCTGAACAGTCAGTCAGCCACACTAACCCGTCTCTGAACAGTCAGCCACACTAACCCGTCTCTGAACAGTCAGCCACACTAACCTGTCTCTGAACAGTCAGCCACACTAACCCGTCTCTGAGCAGTCAGCCAGTCTAACCCGTCTCTGAACAGTCAGCCACACTAACCCGTCTCTGAACAGTCAGCCACACTAACCTGTCTCTGAACAGTCAGTCAGCCACACTAACCTGTCTCTGAGCAGTCAGCCAGGCTAACCCGTCTCTGAACAGTCAGCCAGACTAACCTGTCTCTGAGCAGTCAGCCACACTAACCCGTCTCTGAACAATCAGCCACATTAACCAGTCTCTGAACAGTCAGTCAGCCACACTAACCCGTCTCTGAACAGTCAGCCAGGCTAACCCGTCTCTGAGCAGTCAGCCATACTAACCCGTCTCTGAGCAGTCAGCCAGGCTAACCCGTCTCTGAGCAGTCAGCCAGGCTAACCCGTCTCTGAGCAGTCAGCCAGGCTAACCCGTCTCTGAGCAGTCAGCCAGGCTAACCCGTCTCTGAGCAGTCAGCCACACTAACCCGTCTCTGAACAGTCAGCCACACTAACCCATCTCTGAACAGTCAGCCAGGCTAACCCTGTCTCTGAACAGTCAGCCACACTAACCCGTCTCTGAGTAGTCAGCCACACTAACCCGTCTCTGAACAGTCAGCCACACTAACCTGTCTCTGAGCAGTCAGCCAGGCTAACCTGTCTCTGAGCAGTCAGCCACACTAACCCGTCTCTGAACAGTAAGTCAGGCTAACCCGTCTCTGAACAGTCAGCCAGGCTAACCCGTCTCTGAACAGTCAGCCACGCTAACCCGTCTCTGAACAGTCAGCCACACTAACCCGTCTCTGAACAGTCAGCCACACTAACCCGTCTCTGAACAGTCAGCCAGGCTAACCCGTCTCTGAACAGTCAGCCACACTAACCCGTCTCTGAACAGTCAGCCACACTAACCTGTCTCTGAACAGTCAGCCACACTAACCCGTCTCTGAACAGTCAGCCAGGCTAACCCGTCTCTGAACAGTCAGCCACATTAACCCGTCTCTGAACAGTCAGCCACACTAACCCGTCTCTGAACAGTCAGCCACACTAACCCG
The DNA here is from genome assembly GCF_034236695.1 of Oncorhynchus nerka. Lineage (NCBI taxonomy): Eukaryota > Metazoa > Chordata > Actinopteri > Salmoniformes > Salmonidae > Oncorhynchus > Oncorhynchus nerka. The sequence goes on from NC_088422.1 coordinate 108,339,586, forward strand.
TCTCTGAACAGTCAGCCACACTAACCTGTCTCTGAACAGTCAGTCAGCCACACTAACCTGTCTCTGAGCAGTCAGCCAGGCTAACCCGTCTCTGAACAGTCAGTCAGCCACGCTAACCCGTCTCTGAACAGTCAGCCAGACTAACCTGTCTCTGAGCAGTCAGCCACACTAACCCGTCTCTGAACAGTCAGCCACACTAACCCGTCTCTGAACAATCAGCCACACTAACCCGTCTCTGAACAGTCAGTCAGCCACACTAACCCGTCTCTGAACAGTCAGCCACACTAACCCGTCTCTGAACAGTCAGCCACACTAACACGTCTCTGAGTAGTCAGCCACACTAACCCGTCTCTGAACAGTCAGCCACACTAACCCATCTCTGAACAGTCAGCCTGGCTAACCCATCTCTGAACAGTCAGCCACACTAACCCGTCTCTGAACAGTCAGCCACACTAACCCGTCTCTGAACAGTCAGCCACACTAACCCGTCTCTGAACAGTCAGCCACACTAACCCGTCTCTGAACAGTCAGCCACACTAACCCGCCTCTGAACAGTCAGCCACACTAACCCGTCTCTGAACAGTCAGCCACACTAACCCGTCTCTGAGCAGTCAGCCACACTAACCTGTCTCTGAACAGTCAGCCAGGCTAACCCGTCTCTGAACAGTCAGCCAGGCTAACCCGTCTCTGAACAGTCAGCCACGCTAACCTGTCTCTGAACAGTCAGCCACACTAACCCGTCTCTGAACAGTCAGCCACACTAACCTGTCTCTGAACAGTCAGTCAGCCACACTAACCTGTCTCTGAACAGTCAGCCACACTAACCCGTCTCTGAACAGTCAGTCAGCCACGCTAACCCGTCTCTGAACAGTCAGCCAGACTAACCTGTCTCTGAGCAGTCAGCCACACTAACCCGTCTCTGAACAGTCAGCCACACTAACCCGTCTCTGAACAGTCAGCCACACTAACCCGTCTCTGAACAATCAGCCACACTAACCCGTCTCTGAACAATCAGCCACACTAACCCGTCTCTGAACAGTCAGCCAGGCTAACCCGTCTCTGAACAGTCAGCCACACTAACCCATCTCTGAACAGTCAGCCAGGCTAACCCGTCTCTGAACAGTCAGCCACACTAACCCGTCTCTGAACAGTCAGCCACGCTAACCCGTATCTGAACAGTCAGCCAGGCTAACCCGTCTCTGAGCAGTCAGCCACACTAACCCGTCTCTGAGCAGTCAGCCACACTAACCTGTCTCTAAACAGTCAGCCAGGCTAACCAGTCTCTGAACAGTCAGCCAGGCTAACCCGTCTCTGAACAGTCAGCCACACTAACCTGTCTCTGAACAGTCAGCCACACTAACCCGTCTCTGAACAGTCAGCCACACTAACCTGTCTCTGAACAGCCAGTCAGCCACACTAACCCGTCTCTGAACAGTCAGCCACACTAACCTGTCTCTGAACAGTCAGTCAGCCACACTAACCCGTCTCTGAACAGTCAGTCAGCCACGCTAACCCGTCTCTGAACAGTCAGCCACACTAACCCGTCTCTGAACAGTCAGCCACACTAACCCGTCTCTGAACAGTCAGCCACACTAACCCGTCTCTGAACAATCAGCCACACTAACCCGTCTCTGAACAGTCAGTCAGCCACACTAACCCGTCTCTGAACAGTCAGTCAGCCACACTAACCCGTCTCTGAACAGTCAGCCAGGCTAACCCATCTCTGAACAGTCAGCCACACTAACCCATCTCTGAACAGTCAGCCACACTAACCTGTCTCTGAACAGTCAGCCACACTAACCTGTCTCTGAACAGTCAGCCACACTAACCCATCTCTGAGCAGTCAGCCAGTCTAACCCGTCTCTGAACAGTCAGCCAGGCTAACCCGTCTCTGAACAGTCAGCCACACTAACCCGTCTCTGAACAGTCAGCCACACTAACCCGTCTCTGAACAGTCAGCCACACTAACCCGTCTCTGAACAGTCAGCCACACTAACCAGTCTCTGAGCAGTCAGCCACACTAACCCGTCTCTGAACAGTCAGCCACACTAACCCGTCTCTGAACAGTCAGTCAGGCTAACCTGTCTCTGAACAGTCAGTCAGGCTAACCTGTCTCTGAACAGTCAGCCACACTAACCCGTCTCTGAACAGTCAGCCAAACTAACCCGTCTCTGAGCAGTCAGCCAGGCTAACCCGTCTCTGAGCAGTCAGCCAGGCTAACCTGTCTCTGAACAGTCAGCCACACTAACCCGTCTCTGAACAGTCAGCCAAACTAACCCGTCTCTGAGCAGTCAGCCACACTAACCAGTCTCTGAGCAGTCAGCCACACTAACCCGTCTCTGAGGAGTCAGCCACACTAACCCGTCTCTGAACAGTCAGCCACACTAACCCGTCTCTGAACAGTCAGTCAGCCACACTAACCCGTCTCTGAACAGTCAGCCAGGCTAACCCATCTCTGAACAGTCAGCCACACTAACCCATCTCTGAACAGTCAGCCACACTAACCTGTCTCTGAACAGTCAGCCACACTAACCTGTCTCTGAACAGTCAGCCACACTAACCCATCTCTGAGCAGTCAGCCAGTCTAACCCGTCTCTGAACAGTCAGCCAGGCTAACCCGTCTCTGAACAGTCAGCCACACTAACCCGTCTCTGAACAGTCAGCCACACTAACCCGTCTCTGAACAGTCAGCCACACTAACCCGTCTCTGAACAGTCAGCCACACTAACCAGTCTCTGAGCAGTCAGCCACACTAACCCGTCTCTGAACAGTCAGCCACACTAACCCGTCTCTGAACAGTCAGTCAGGCTAACCTGTCTCTGAACAGTCAGTCAGGCTAACCTGTCTCTGAACAGTCAGCCACACTAACCCGTCTCTGAACAGTCAGCCAAACTAACCCGTCTCTGAGCAGTCAGCCAGGCTAACCCGTCTCTGAGCAGTCAGCCAGGCTAACCTGTCTCTGAACAGTCAGCCACACTAACCCGTCTCTGAACAGTCAGCAAAACTAACCCATCTTTGAGCAGTCAGCCACACTAACCAGTCTCTGAGCAGTCAGCCACACTAACCCGTCTCTGAACAGTCAGCCAAACTAACCCGTCTCTGAACAGTCAGCCAAACTAACCCGTCTCTGAGCAGTCAGCCACACTAACCAGTCTCTGAGCAGTCAGCCACACTAACCCGTCTCTGAACAGTCAGCCAAACTAACCCGTCTCTGAGCAGTCAGCCACACTAACCCGTCTCTGAACAGTCAGCCAGGCTAAAGTCACTACGTTATCTCTCTGAGTAGAAACAGACACAGTGAATAACCTCTACGTGGAGAAGTCACTACGTTATCTCTCAGAGTAGAAACAGACACAGTGAATAACCTCTACGTGGAGAAGTCACTACGGTATCTCTCTGAGTAGAAACAGACACAGTGAATAACCTCTACGTGGAGAAGTCACTGCGTTATCTCTCTGAGTAGAAACAGACACAGTGAATAACCTGTACGTGGAGAAGTCACTACGTTATCTCTCAGAGTAGAAACAGACACAGTGAATAACCTCTACGTGGAGAAGTCACTACGTTATCTCTCTGAGTAGAAACAGACACAGTGAATAACCTCTACGTGGAGAAGTCACTACGTTATCTCTCAGAGTAGAAACAGACACAGTGATGAATAACCTCTACGTGGAGAAGTCACTACGTTATCTCTCTGAGTAGAAACAGACACAGTGAATAACCTCTACGTGGAGAAGTCACTACGTTATCTCTCTGAGTAGAAACAGACACAGTGAATAACCTCTACGTGGAGAAGTCATTACGTTATCTCTCTGAGTAGAAACAGACACAGTGAATAACCTCTACGTGGAGAAGTCACTACGGTATCTCTCTGAGTAGAAACAGACACAGTGAATAACCTCTACGTGGAGAAGTCACTGCGTTATCTCTCTGAGTAGAAACAGACACAGTGAATAACCTGTACGTGGAGAAGTCACTACGTTATCTCTCAGAGTAGAAACAGACACAGTGAATAACCTCTACGTGGAGAAGTCACTACGTTATCTCTCTGAGTAGAAACAGACACAGTGAATAACCTCTACGTGGAGAAGTCACTACGTTATCTCTCTGAGTAGAAACAGACACAGTGAATAACCTCTACGTGGAGAAGTCACTACGTTATCTCTCAGAGTAGAAACAGACACAGTGAATAACCTCTACGTGGAGAAGTCACTACGTTATCTCTCTGAGTAGAAACAGACACAGTGAATAACCTCTACGTGGAGAAGTCACTACGTTATCTCTCAGAGTAGAAACAGACACAGTGAATAACCTCTACGTGGAGAAGTCACTACATTATCTCTCTGAGTAGAAACAGACACAGTGAATAACCTCTACGTGGAGAAGTCACTACGTTATCTCTCTGAGTAGAAACAGACACAGTGAATAACCTCTACGTGGAGAAGTCACTACGTTATCTCTCTGAGTAGAAACAGACACAGTGATGAATAACCTCTACGTGGAGAAGTCACTACGTTATCTCTCTGAGTAGAAACAGACACAGTGATGAATAACCTCTACGTGGAGAAGTCACTACGTTATCTCTCTGAGTAGAAACAGACACAGTGAATAACCTCTACGTGGAGAAGTCACTACGTTATCTCTCAGAGTAGAAACAGACACAGTGAATAACCTCTACGTGGAGAAGTCACTACGTTATCTCTCTGAGTAGAAACAGACACAGTGAATAACCTCTACGTGGAGAAGTCACTACGTTATCTCTCTGAGTAGAAACAGACACAGTGAATAACCTCTACGTGGAGAAGTCACTACGTTATCTCTCTGAGTAGAAACAGACACAGTGAATAACCTCTACGTGGAGAAGTCACTACGTTATCTCTCTGAGTAGAAACAGACACAGTGATGAATAACCTCTACGTGGAGAAGTCACTACGTTATCTCTCTGAGTAGAAACAGACACAGTGATGAATAACCTCTACGTGGAGAAGTCACTACGTTATCTCTCTGAGTAGAAACAGACACAGTGAATAACCTCTACGTGGAGAAGTCACTACGTTATCTCTCTGAGTAGAAACAGACACAGTGAATAACCTCTACGTGGAGAAGTCACTACGTTATCTCTCAGAGTAGAAACAGACACAGTGAATAACCTCTACGTGGAGAAGTCATTACGTTATCTCTCAGAGTAGAAACAGACACAGTGAATAACCTCTACGTGGAGAAGTCACTACGTTATCTCTCTGAGTAGAAACAGACACAGTGATGAATAACCTCTACGTGGAGAAGTCACTACGTTATCTCTCTGAGTAGAAACAGACACAGTGAATAACCTCTACGTGGAGAAGTCACTACGTTATCTCTCTGAGTAGAAACAGACACAGTGAATAACCTCTACGTGGAGAAGTCACTACGTTATCTCTCTGAGTAGAAACAGACACAGTGAATAACCTCTACGTGGAGAAGTCACTACGTTATCTCTCTGAGTAGAAACAGACACAGTGATGAATAACCTCTACGTGGAGAAGTCACTACGTTATCTCTCTGAGTAGAAACAGACACAGTGAATAACCTCTACGTGGAGAAGTCACTACGTTATCTCTCTGAGTAGAAACAGACACAGTGAATAACCTCTACGTGGAGAAGTCACTACGTTATCTCTCTGAGTAGAAACAGACACAGTGAATAACCTCTACGTGGAGAAGTCACTACGTTATCTCTCTGAGTAGAAACAGACACAGTGAATAACCTCTACGTGGAGAAGTCACTACGTTATCTCTCTGAGTAGAAACAGACACAGTGAATAACCTCTACGTGGAGAAGTCACTACGTTATCTCTCTGAGTAGAAACAGACACAGTGATGAATAACCTCTACGTGGAGAAGTCACTACGTTATCTCTCTGAGTAGAAACAGACACAGTGAATAACCTCTACGTGGAGAAGTCACTACGTTATCTCTCAGAGTAGAAACAGACACAGTGAATAACCTCTACGTGGAGAAGTCACTACGTTATCTCTCTGAGTAGAAACAGACACAGTGAATAACCTCTACGTGGAGAAGTCACTACGTTATCTCTCTGAGTAGAAACAGACACAGTGAATAACCTCTACGTGGAGAAGTCACTACGTTATCTCTCTGAGTAGAAACAGACACAGTGAATAACCTCTACGTGGAGAAGTCACTACGTTATCTCTCTGAGTAGAAACAGACACAGTGAATAACCTCTACGTGGAGAAGTCACTACGTTATCTCTCTGAGTAGAAACAGACACAGTGAATAACCTCTACGTGGAGAAGTCACTACGTTATCTCTCAGAGTAGAAACAGACACAGTGAATAACCTCTACGTGGAGAAGTCACTACGTTATCTCTCTGAGTAGAAACAGACACAGTGAATAACCTCTACGTGGAGAAGTCACTACGTTATCTCTCTGAGTAGAAACAGACACAGTGATGAATAACCTCTACGTGGAGAAGTCACTACGTTATCTCTCTGAGTAGAAACAGACACAGTGAATAACCTCTACGTGGAGAAGTCACTACGTTATCTCTCTGAGTAGAAACAGACACAGTGATGAATAACCTCTACGTGGAGAAGTCACTACGTTATCTCTCTGAGTAGAAACAGACACAGTGAATAACCTCTACGTGGAGAAGTCACTACGTTATCTCTCTGAGTAGAAACAGACACAGTGAATAACCTCTACGTGGAGAAGTCACTACGTTATCTCTCTGAGTAGAAACAGACACAGTGAATAACCTCTACGTGGAGAAGTCACTACGTTATCTCTCTGAGTAGAAACAGACACAGTGATGAATAACCTCTACGTGGAGAAGTCACTACGTTATCTCTCTGAGTAGAAACAGACACAGTGAATAACCTCTACGTGGAGAAGTCACTACGTTATCTCTCTGAGTAGAAACAGACACAGTGAATAACCTCTACGTGGAGAAGTCACTGCGTTATCTCTCTGAGTAGAAACAGACACAGTGAATAACCTCTACGTGGAGAAGTCACTACGTTATCTCTCTGAGTAGAAACAGACACAGTGAATAACCTCTACGTGGAGAAGTCACTACGTTATCTCTCTGAGTAGAAACAGACACAGTGAATAACCTCTACGTGGAGAAGTCACTACGTTATCTCTCTGAGTAGAAACAGACACAGTGATGAATAACCTCTACGTGGAGAAGTCACTACGTTATCTCTCTGAGTAGAAACAGACACAGTGAATAACCTCTACGTGGAGAAGTCACTACGTTATCTCTCAGAGTAGAAACAGACACAGTGAATAACCTCTACGTGGAGAAGTCACTACGTTATCTCTCTGAGTAGAAACAGACACAGTGAATAACCTCTACGTGGAGAAGTCACTACGTTATCTCTCTGAGTAGAAACAGACACAGTGATGAATAACCTCTACGTGGAGAAGTCACTACGTTATCTCTCTGAGTAGAAACAGACACAGTGAATAACCTCTACGTGGAGAAGTCACTACGTTATCTCTCTGAGTAGAAACAGACACAGTGAATAACCTCTACGTGGAGAAGTCACTACGTTATCTCTCAGAGTAGAAACAGACACAGTGAATAACCTCTACGTGGAGAAGTCACTACGTTATCTCTCTGAGTAGAAACAGACACAGTGAATAACCTCTACGTGGAGAAGTCACTACGTTATCTCTCTGAGTAGAAACAGACACAGTGAATAACCTCTACGTGGAGAAGTCACTACGGTATCTCTCTGAGTAGAAACAGACACAGTGAATAACCTCTACGTGGAGAAGTCACTACGGTATCTCTCTGAGTAGAAACAGACACAGTGAATAACCTCTACGTGGAGAAGTCACTACGTTATCTCTCAGAGTAGAAACAGACACAGTGAATAACCTCTACGTGGAGAAGTCACTACGTTATCTCTCTGAGTAGAAACAGACACAGTGATGAATAACCTCTACGTGGCGAAGTCACTACGTTATCTCTCTGAGTAGAAACAGACACAGTGATGAATAACCTCTACGTGGAGAAGTCACTACGTTATCTCTCTGAGTAGAAACAGACACAGTGAATAACCTCTACGTGGAGAAGTCACTACGTTATCTCTCAGAGTAGAAACAGACACAGTGAATAACCTCTACGTGGAGAAGTCACTACATTATCTCTCTGAGTAGAAACAGACACAGTGAATAACCTCTACGTGGAGAAGTCACTACGTTATCTCTCTGAGTAGAAACAGACACAGTGAATAACCTCTACGTGGAGAAGTCACTACGTTATCTCTCTGAGTAGAAACAGACACAGTGATGAATAACCTCTACGTGGAGAAGTCACTACGTTATCTCTCTGAGTAGAAACAGACACAGTGATGAATAACCTCTACGTGGAGAAGTCACTACGTTATCTCTCAGAGTAGAAACAGACACAGTGAATAACCTCTACGTGGAGAAGTCACTACGTTATCTCTCTGAGTAGAAACAGACACAGTGAATAACCTCTACGTGGAGAAGTCACTACGTTATCTCTCTGAGTAGAAACAGACACAGTGATGAATAACCTCTACGTGGAGAAGTCACTACGTTATCTCTCTGAGTAGAAACAGACACAGTGAATAACCTCTACGTGGAGAAGTCACTGCGTTATCTCTCTGAGTAGAAACAGACACAGTGAATAACCTCTACGTGGAGAAGTCACTACGTTATCTCTCAGAGTAGAAACAGACACAGTGAATAACCTCTACGTGGAGAAGTCACTACGTTATCTCTCAGAGTAGAAACAGACACAGTGAATAACCTCTACGTGGAGAAGTCATTACGTTATCTCTCAGAGTAGAAACAGACACAGTGAATAACCTCTACGTGGAGAAGTCACTACGGTATCTCTCTGAGCACTGCCTTCTGATCGACCACATTATGAGGAACACAATGAACAGCTCAGACATGAGGAGACAGGGACCTTTAGTAGAGATAGAGGCTGCAGAACAGAGACAGAGACATGAGGAGACAGGGACCTTTAGTAGAGATAGAGGCTGCAGAACAGAGACAGAGACATGAGGAGACAGGGACCTTTAGTAGAGATAGAGGCTGCAGAACAGAGACATGAGGAGACAGGGACCTTTAGTAGAGATAGAGGCTGCAGAACAGAGACAGAGACATGAGGAGACAGGGACCTTTAGTAGAGATAGAGGCTGCAGAACAGAGACAGAGACATGAGGAGACAGGGACCTTTAGTAGAGATAGAGGCTGCAGAACAGAGACATGAGGAGACAGGGACCTTTAGTAGAGATAGAGGCTGCAGAACAGAGACAGAGACATGAGGAGACAGGGACCTTTAGTAGAGATAGAGGCTGCAGAACAGAGACAGAGACATGAGGAGACAGGGACCTTTAGTAGAGATAGAGGCTGCAGAACAGAGACAGAGACATGAGGAGACAGGGACCTTTAGTAGAGATAGAGGCTGCAGAACAGAGACAGAGACATGAGGAGACAGGGACCTTTAGTAGAGATAGAGGCTGCAGAACAGAACAGAGACATGAGGAGACAGGGACCTTTAGTAGAGATAGAGGCTGCAGAACAGAGACAGAGACATGAGGAGACAGGGACCTTTAGTAGAGATAGAGGCTGCAGAACAGAGACAGAGACATGAGGAGACAGGGACCTTTAGTAGAGATAGAGGCTGCAGAACAGAGACATGAGGAGACAGGGACCTTTAGTAGAGATAGAGGCTGCAGAACAGAGACAGAGACATGAGGAGACAGGGACCTTTAGTAGAGATAGAGGCTGCAGAACAGAGACATGAGGAGACAGGGACCTTTAGTAGAGATAGAGGCTGCAGAACAGAGACATGAGGAGACAGGGACCTTTAGTAGAGATAGAGGCTGCAGAACAGAGACAGAGACATGAGGAGACAGGGTCCTTTAGTAGAGATAGAGGCTGCAGAACAGAGACAGAGACATGAGGAGACAGGGACCTTTAGTAGAGATAGAGGCTGCAGAACAGAGACATGAGGAGACAGGGACCTTTAGTAGAGATAGAGGCTGCAGAACAGAGACAGAGACATGAGGAGACAGGGACCTTTAGTAGAGATAGAGGCTGCAGAACAGAGACAGAGACATGAGGAGACAGGGACCTTTAGTAGAGATAGAGGCTGCAGAACAGAGACAGAGACATGAGGAGACAGGGACCTTTAGTAGAGATAGAGGCTGCAGAACAGAGACAGAGACATGAGGAGACAGGGACCTTTAGTAGAGATAGAGGCTGCAGAACAGAGACAGAGACATGAGGAGACAGGGACCTTTAGTAGAGATAGAGGCTGCAGAACAGAGACAGAGACATGAGGAGACAGGGTTTTTAGTAGAGATAGAGGGACCTTTAGCTGCAGAACAGAGACAGATGAGGAGACAGGGACCTTTAGTAGAGATAGAGGCTGCAGAACAGAGACAGAGACATGAGGAGACAGGTACCTTTAGTAGAGATAGAGGCTGCAGAACAGAGACAGAGACATGAGGAGACAGGGTCCTTTAGTAGAGATAGAGGCTGCAGAACAGAGACATGAGGAGACAGGGACCTTTAGTAGAGATAGAGGCTGCAGAACAGAGACATGAGGAGACAGGGACCTTTAGTAGAGATAGAGGCTGCAGAACAGAGACAGAGACATGAGGAGACAGGGACCTTTAGTAGAGATAGAGGCTGCAGAACAGAGACATGAGGAGACAGGGTCCTTTAGTAGAGATAGAGGCTGCAGAACAGAGACAGAGACATGAGGAGACAGGGACCTTTAGTAGAGATAGAGGCTGCAGAACAGAGACATGAGGAGACAGGGTCCTTTAGTAGAGATAGAGGCTGCAGAACAGAGACAGAGACATGAGGAGACAGGGTCCTTTAGTAGAGATAGAGGCTGCAGAACAGAGACAGAGACATGAGGAGACAGGGACCTTTAGTAGAGGTAGAGGCTGCAGAACAGAGACATGAGGAGACAGGGACCTTTAGTAGAGATAGAGGCTGCAGAACAGAGACAGAGACATGAGGAGACAGGGACCTTTAGTAGAGATAGAGGCTGCAGAACAGAGACAGAGACATGAGGAGACAGGGACCTTTAGTAGAGATAGAGGCTGCAGAACAGAGACAGAGACATGAGGAGACAGGGTCCTTTAGTAGAGATAGAGGCTGCAGAACAGAGACATGAGGAGACAGGGACCTTTAGTAGAGATAGAGGCTGCAGAACAGAGACATGAGGAGACAGGGACCTTTAGTAGAGATAGAGGCTGCAGAACAGAGACAGAGACATGAGGAGACAGGGACCTTTAGTAGAGATAGAGGCTGCAGAACAGAGACATGAGGAGACAGGGTCCTTTAGTAGAGATAGAGGCTGCAGAACAGAGACAGAGACATGAGGAGACAGGGACCTTTAGTAGAGATAGAGGCTGAACAGAACAGAGACATGAGGAGACAGGGTCCTTTAGTAGAGATAGAGGCTGCAGAACAGAGACAGAGACATGAGGAGACAGGGTCCTTTAGTAGAGATAGAGGCTGCAGAACAGAGACAGAGACATGAGGAGACAGGGACCTTTAGTAGAGATAGAGGCTGCAGAACAGAGACATGAGGAGACAGGGACCTTTAGTAGAGATAGAGGCTGCAGAACAGAGACAGAGACATGAGGAGACAGGGACCTTTAGTAGAGATAGAGGCTGCAGAACAGAGACAGAGACATGAGGAGACAGGGACCTTTAGTAGAGATAGAGGCTGCAGAACAGAGACATGAGGAGACAGGGTCCTTTAGTAGAGATAGAGGCTGCAGAACAGAGACAGAGACATGAGGAGACAGGGACCTTTAGTAGAGATAGAGGCTGCAGAACAGAGACATGAGGAGACAGGGTCCTTTAGTAGAGATAGAGGCTGCAGAACAGAGACAGAGACATGAGGAGACAGGGACCTTTAGTAGAGATAGAGGCTGCAGAACAGAGACAGAGACATGAGGAGACAGGGACCTTTAGTAGAGATAGAGGCTGCAGAACAGAGACATGAGGAGACAGGGACCTTTAGTAGAGATAGAGGCTGCAGAACAGAGACAGAGACATGAGGAGACAGGGACCTTTAGTAGAGATAGAGGCTGCAGAACAGAGACAGAGACATGAGGAGACAGGGACCTTTAGTAGAGATAGAGGCTGCAGAACAGAACAGAGACATGAGGAGACAGGGACCTTTAGTAGAGATAGAGGCTGCAGAACAGAGACATGAGAGGAGACAGGGACCTTTAGTAGAGATAGAGGCTGCAGAACAGAGACAGAGACATGAGGAGACAGGGACCTTTAGTAGAGATAGAGGCTGCAGAACAGAGACAGAGACATGAGGAGACAGGGTCCTTTAGTAGAGATAGAGGCTGCAGAACAGAGACATGAGGAGACAGGGTCCTTTAGTAGAGATAGAGGCTGCAGAACAGAGACAGAGACATGAGGAGACAGGGACCTTTAGTAGAGATAGAGGCTGCAGAACAGAGACAGAGACATGAGGAGACAGGGTCCTTTAGTAGAGATAGAGGCTGCAGAACAGAGACAGAGACATGAGGAGACAGGGACCTTTAGTAGAGATAGAGGCTGCAGAACAGAGACAGAGACATGAGGAGACAGGGACCTTTAGTAGAGATAGAGGCTGCAGAACAGAACAGAGACATGAGGAGACAGGGACCTTTAGTAGAGATAGAGGCTGCAGAACAGAGACAGAGACATGAGGAGACAGGGACCTTTAGTAGAGATAGAGGCTGCAGAACAGAGACAGAGACATGAGGAGACAGGGACCTTTAGTAGAGATAGAGGCTGCAGAACAGAGACAGAGACATGAGGAGACAGGGACCTTTAGTAGAGATAGAGGCTGCAGAACAGAGACAGAGACATGAGGAGACAGGGACCTTTAGTAGAGATAGAGGCTGCAGAACAGAGACATGAGGAGACAGGGACCTTTAGTAGAGATAGAGGCTGCAGAACAGAGACAGAGACATGAGGAGACAGGGTCCTTTAGTAGAGATAGAGGCTGCAGAACAGAGACATGAGGAGACAGGGTCCTTTAGTAGAGATAGAGGCTGCAGAACAGAGACATGAGGAGACAGGGACCTTTAGTAGAGATAGAGGCTGCAGAACAGAGACAGAGACATGAGGAGACAGGGTCCTTTAGTAGAGATAGAGGCTGCAGAACAGAGACAGAGACATGAGGAGACAGGGACCTTTAGTAGAGATAGAGGCTGCAGAACAGAGACAGAGACATGAGGAGACAGGGACCTTTAGTAGAGATAGAGGCTGCAGAACAGAGACATGAGGAGACAGGGACCTTTAGTAGAGATAGAGGCTGCAGAACAGAGACAGAGACATGAGGAGACAGGGTCCTTTAGTAGAGATAGAGGCTGCAGAACAGAGACAGAGACATGAGGAGACAGGGACCTTTAGTAGAGATAGAGGCTGCAGAACAGAGACAGAGACATGAGGAGACAGGGTCCTTTAGTAGAGATAGAGGCTGCAGAACAGAGACAGAGACATGAGGAGACAGGGTCATTTAGTAGAGATAGAGGCTGCAGAACAGAGACAGAGACATGAGGAGACAGGGTCATTTAGTAGAGATAGAGGCTGCAGAACAGAGACAGAGACATGAGGAGACAGGGACCTTTAGTAGAGATAGAGGCTGCAGAACAGAGACAGAGACATGAGGAGACAGGGTCCTTTAGTAGAGATAGAGGCTGCAGAACAGAGACAGAGACATGAGGAGACAGGGTCCTTTAGTAGAGATAGAGGCTGCAGAACAGAGACACAGACATGAGGAGACAGGGACCTTTAGTAGAGATAGAGGCTGCAGAACAGAGACAGAGACATGAGGAGACAGGGTCCTTTAGTAGAGATAGAGGCTGCAGAACAGAGACAGAGACATGAGGAGACAGGGACCTTTAGTAGAGATAGAGGCTGCAGAACAGAGACAGAGACATGAGGAGACAGGGTCCTTTAGTAGAGATAGTCTTGAGGCTGCAGAACAGAGACAGGTCAGGAGACAGTCTGGTGTGTTGAACAGAGACTGATGAGGAGACAGGGTCCTTTAGTAGTCCTGATAGAGGTCAACAACAGTCTGATGTGTTGTTCTAGTCCTGATAGAGGTCAGAACAACAGTCTGATGTGTTGTTCTAGACCTGATAGAGGTCAACAACAGTCTGATGTGTTGTTCTAGTAGAGATAGAGGTCAACAGAACAGAGTCTGGTGTGTTGTTCTAGTCCTGATAGAGTTAGGGTCAACAACAGTCTAGAGATGTGTTGTTCTAGTCCTGATAGAGGTAGGGTCAACAACAGTCTGATGTGTTGTTCTAGTCCTGATAGAGGTCAACAACAGTCTGATGTGTTGTTCTAGTCCTGATAGAGGAGGGTCAACAACAGTCTGATGTGTTGTTCTAGTCCTGATAGAGGTCAACAACAGTCTGGTGTGTTGTTCTAGTCCTGATAGAGGTCAACAACAGTCTGATGTGTTGTTCTAGTCCTGATAGAGGTCAACAACAGTCTGATGTGTTGTTCTAGTCCTGATAGAGGTCAACAACAGTCTGGTGTGTTGTTCTAGTCCTGATAGAGTTAGGGTCAACAACAGTCTGGTGTGTTGTTCTAGTCCTGATAGAGGTAGGGTCAACAACAGTCTGATGTGCTGTTCTAGTCCTGATAGAGGTAGGGTCAACAACAGTCTGGTGTGTTGTTCTAGTCCTGATAGAGGTAGGGTCAACAACAGTCTGATGTGTTGTTCTAGTCCTGATAGAGGTCAACAACAGTCTGGTGTGTTGTTCTAGTCCTGATAGAGGTCAACAACAGTCTGATGTGTTGTTCTAGTCCTGATAGAGGTCAACAACAGTCTGATGTGTTGTTCTAGTCCTGATAGAGGTCAACAACCGTCTGATGTGCTGTTCTAGTCCTGATAGAGGTAGGGTCAACAACAGTCTGAAGTGTTGTTCTAGTCCTGATAGAGGTAGGGTCAACAACAGTCTGGTGTGTTGTTCTAGTCCTGATAGAGGTAGGGTCAACAACAGTCTGGTGTGTTGTTCTAGTCCTGATAGAGGTCAACAACAGTCTGGTGTGTTGTTCTAGTCCTGATAGAGGTAGGGTCAACAACAGTCTGATGTGTCGTTCTAGTCCTGATAGAGGTCAACAACAGTCTGGTGTGTTGTTCTAGTCCTGATAGAGATCAACAACAGTCTGATGTGTTGTTCTAGTCCTGATAGAGGTGGGGTCAACAACAGTCTGATGTGTTGTTCTAGTCCTGATAGAGGTCAACAACAGTCTGATGTGTTGTTCTAGTCCTGATAGAGGTAGGGTCAACAACAGTCTGGTGTGTTGTTCTAGTCCTGATAGAGGTAGGGTCAACAACAGTCTGGTGTGTTGTTCTAGTCCTGATAGAGGTCAACAACAGTCTGATGTGTTGTTCTAGTCCTGATAGAGGTCAACAACAGTCTGATGTGTTGTTCTAGTCCTGATAGAGGTCAACAACAGTGTGGTGTGTTGTTCAAGTCCTGATAGAGGTCAACAACAGTCTGATGTGTTGTTCTAGTCCTGATAGAGGTAGGGTCAACAACAGTCTGGTGTGTTGTTCTAGTCCTGATAGAGGTCAACAACAGTCTGATGTGTTGTTCTAGTCCTGATAGAGGTCAACAACAGTCTGGTGTGTTGTTCTAGTCCAGATAGAGGTCAACAACAGTCTGGTGTGTTGTTCTAGTCCTGATAGAGGTCAACAACAGTCTGGTGTGTTGTTCTAGTCCAGATAGAGGTCAACAACAGTCTGGTGTGTTGTTCTAGTCCTGATAGAGGTCAACAACAGTCTGATGTGTTGTTCTAGTCCTGATAGAGGTCAACAACAGTCTGGTGTGTTGTTCTAGTCCTGATAGAGGTCAACAACAGTCTGATGTGTTGTTCTAGTCCTGATAGAGGTCAACAACAGTCTGGTGTGTTTTTCTAGTCCTGATAGAGGTAGGGTCAACAACAGTCTGGTGTGTTGTTCTAGTCCTGACAGAGGTCAACAACAGTCTGATGTGTTGTTCTAGTCCTGATAGAGGTCAACAACAGTGTGGTGTGTTGTTCTAGTCCTGATAGAGGTCAACAACAGTCTGATGTGTTGTTCTAGTCCTGATAGAGGTAGGGTCAACAACAGTCTGGTGTGTTGTTCTAGTCCTGATAGAGGTCAACAACAGTCTGATGTGTTGTTCTAGTCCTGATAGAGGTCAACAACAGTCTGATGTGTTGTTCTAGTCCTGATAGAGGTCAACAACAGTCTGGTGTGTTGTTCTAGTCCTGATAGAGGTCAACAACAGTCTGATGTGTTGTTCTAGTCCTGATAGAGGTCAACAACAGTCTGGTGTGTTGTTCTAGTCCTGATAGAGGTCAACAACAGTCTGATGTGTTGTTCTAGTCCTCTGATAGAGGTAGGGTCAACAACAGTCTGATGTGTTGTTCTAGTCCTGATAGAGGTAGGGTCAACAACAGTCTGGTGTGTTGTTCTAGTCCTGATAGAGGTAGGGTCAACAACAGTCTGGTGTGTTGTTCTAGTCCTGATAGAGGTCAACAACAGTCTGATGTGTTGTTCTAGTCCTGATAGAGGTCAACAACAGTCTGGTGTGTTGTTCTAGTCCTGATAGAGGTCAACAACAGTCTGATGTGTTGTTCTAGTCCTCTGATAGAGGTAGGGTCAACAACAGTCTGATGTGTTGTTCTAGTCCTGATAGAGGTCAACAACAGTCTGGTGTGTTGTTCTAGTCCTGATAGAGGTCAACAACAGTCTGATGTGTTGTTCTAGTCCTGATAGAGGTCAACAACAGTCTGATGTGTTGTTCTAGTCCTGATAGAGGTCAACAACAGTCTGGTGTGTTGTTCTAGTCCTGATAGAGGTCAACAACAGTCTGATGTGTTGTTCTAGTCCTCTGATAGAGGTAGGGTCAACAACAGTCTGATGTGTTGTTCTAGTCCTGATAGAGGTAGGGTCAACAACAGTCTGATGTGTTGTTCTAGTCCTGATAGAGGTAGGGTCAACAACAGTCTGGTGTGTTGTTCTAGTCCTAATAGAGGTAGGGTCAACAACAGTCTGGTGTGTTGTTCTAGTCCTGATAGAGGTAGGGTCAACAACAGTCTGGTGTGTTGTTCTAGTCCTGATAGAGGTCAACAACAGTCTGATGTGTTGTTCTAGTCCTGATAGGGGTCAACAACAGTCTGGTGTGTTGTTCTAGTCCTGATAGAGGTAGGGTCAACAACAGTCTGGTGTGTTGTTCTAGTCCTGATAGAGGTCAACAACAGTCTGGTGTGTTGTTCTAGTCCTGATAGAGGTCAACAACAGTCTGATGTGTTGTTCTAGTCCTGATAGAGGTCAACAACAGTCTGGTGTGTTGTTCTAGTCCTGATAGAGGTCAACAACAGTCTGATGTGTTGTTCTAGTCCTCTGATAGAGGTAGGGTCAACAACAGTCTGGTGTGTTGTTCTAGTCCTGATAGAGGTAGGGTCAACAACAGTCTGATGTGTTGTTCTAGTCCTGATAGAGGTAGGGTCAACAACAGTCTGGTGTGTTGTTCTAGTCCTGATAGAGGTAGGGTCAACAACAGTCTGATGTGTTGTTCTAGTCCTGATAGAGGTAGGGTCAACAACAGTCTGGTGTGTTGTTCTAGTCCTGATAGAGGTCAACAACAGTCTGGTGTGTTGTTCTAGTCCTGATAGAGGTCAACAACAGTCTGATGTGTTGTTCTAGTCCTGATAGAGGTCAACAACAGTCTGATGTGTTGTTCTAGTCCTGATAGAGGTCAACAACAGTCTGATGTGTTGTTCTAGTCCTGATAGAGGTAGGGTCAACAACAGTCTGGTGTGTTGTTCTAGTCCTGATAGAGGTCAACAACAGTCTGATGTGTTGTTCTAGTCCTGATAGAGGTAGGGTCAACAACAGTCTGGTGTGTTGTTCTAGTCCTAATAGAGGTAGGGTCAACAACAGTCTGGTGTGTTGTTCTAGTCCTGATAGAGGTCAACAACAGTCTGGTGTGTTGTTCTAGTCCTGATAGAGGTAGGGTCAACAATAGTCTGGTGTGGTTTCATCAGACCACATCAGAAACATCACACTTGGTGTAAATCTTTTGGTTCATTCACCATCACATGTACTTGCCGATATTGAGAAATTCATTTTCATTAATGTTTTTGAAATTGTGAAAATATTCTAAATGTCTCGAGTACCTTTGACCTTTTTAATGAAATTGAAAAATGTACCATAAGGTGTAAAGAAATTACCTAAATTCTCTCTCCATCCCTCTCCCTCCCTCTCTCCATCTATCTCTCTCCATTCCTCTCACTCCCTCCCTCTCTCTCCCTCCATCCATCTCTCTCTCCCTCTCTTCTTCAGAGCATGCGTCCATGATGAGTGTTCCTCAACCTGACCCGGATGAGATGCCCCCCTCCACCGTCACCCCTGTCACCACCGCCGCCCTGAGCCCGACCCCACCAATCACAGACGAGCTGGAGTGTAAGATCTGTTACCAGCGTTACAATGTCCACAACCGCAGGCCCAAGATCCTGGACTGCCTCCACCGGGTTTGTGCCCGCTGCCTCAACAAGATCCTGGACACGGGGGACGTCTTGGGCTGCATTTCCTGCCCCTTCTGCCGACACGAAACAGAGGTCAGCGAATACGAGGTGTCGGGCCTCCCCGACGACTCCAACGTCATATCCTACCTGGCTGTCAGGGATAAGTCCTGGAGCTCCGACCAAGAGGTGACCCTCACCCCCGAGAGCCTGTCCTCCACCTCCCCCTCGCTTCACTCCTCCAACTGCCTGGTGATCACTATCATGGAGGTTCAGAGGGACACGGGGCCCGGGGGCCTGGGCAGCTCAGACCACTACACAGAGCACAGCCTGGACTCTATCTCCGTGGGCTCCAACGGGCAGGAGGTTCAGGAAGCCCTGTCCAAGATGTGTTCGCACGTCCCCCGGATCCTGGTGTGGCTCCTGGGGCTGTTCTACTTCGGGTCCCTGCCCCTGGGCATCTACCTGCTGGTGATCCAGAGGGTGACGCTGGGCATAGTCTGTGTGAGCCTGGTACCGTCCAGTCTGACTGTGTGTCTGGTCTATGGGTTCTGCCAGTGTCTCTGCCAGGGCATGTGTGACTGCTCGTCTAGGGGCTGACTGACTGACTCAACAGGGTACTGACTGATGCTGGGGTTGGAGGGAGGGAAATACTGGACTGTTGGAATCAACATGGTGTCCTTTACTGTCCCAATCTAATGACCAGCCGGGTTGGAGGGAGGGATACTGGACTGTTGGAGTCAACATGGTGTCCTTTACTGTCCCAATCTAATGACCAGCCGGGTTGGAGGGAGGGATACTGGACTGTTGGAGTCAACATGGTGTCCTTTACTGTCCCAATCTAATGACCAGCCGGGTTGGAGGGAGGGAAAATACTGGACTGTTGGAATCAACATGGTGTCCTTTACTGTCCCAATCTAATGACCAGCCGGGTTGGAGGGAGGGATACTGGACTGTTGGAGTCAACATGGTGTCCTTTACTGTCCCAATCTAATGACCAGCCGGGTTGGAGGGAGGGATACTGGACTGTTGGAGTCAACATGGTGTCCTTTACTGTCCCAATCTAATGACCAGCCGGGTTGGAGGGAGGGATACTGGACTGTTGGAGTCAACATGGTGTCCTTTACTGTCCCAATCTAATGACCAGCCGGGTTGGAGGGAGGGATACTGGACTGTTGGAGTCAACATGGTGTCCTTTACTGTCCCAATCTAATGACCACGGGTTGGAGGGAGGGGATACTGGACTGTTGGAATCAACATGGTGTCCTTTGTCCCAATCTAACGACCAGCTGGGTTGGAGGGAGGGATACTGGACTGTTGGAGTCAACATGGTGTCCTTTACTGTCCCAATCTAATGACCAGCCGGGTTGGATACTGGACTGTTGGAATCAACATGGTGTCCTTTACTGTCCCAATCTAATGACCAGCCGGGTTGGAGGGAGGGATACTGGACTGTTGAGTCAACATGGTGTCCTTTACTGTCCCAATCTAATGACCAGCCGGGTTGGAGGGAGGGATACTGGACTGTTGGGTCAACATGGTGTCCTTTACTGTCCCAATCTAATGACCAGCCGGGTTGGAGGGAGGGATACTGGACTGTTGGAGTCAACATGGTGTCCTTTACTGTCCCAATCTAATGACCAGCCGGGTTGGAGGGAGGGATACTGGACTGTTGGAGTCAACATGGTGTCCTTTACTGTCCCAATCTAATGACCAGCCGGGTTGGAGGGAGGGATACTGGACTGTTGGAGTCAACATGGTGTCCTTTACTGTCCCAATCTAATGACCAGCCGGGTTGGAGGGAGGGAAAATACTGGACTGTTGGAGTCAACATGGTGTCCTTTACTGTCCCAACTAATGACCAGCCGGGTTGTCAATACTGGACTCAGAACCTTTACTGTCCCAAACTGTCAGCCGGGTTACTGTCAACATGGTGAACCTTCTAATGACCAGCCGGGTTGGAGGGAGGGAAAAAACTGTTGTCAACATGGTGTCCTTTATCCCAATCAGAACAAGGGGATTGACAATCTCTGTATTGAAAGCTGTTTGCTGAACTCTCCATACTGTCTGTGGATTGAGAACTGTCAATATGTCTCAGCCCTGTGTGAGAGACTGGAGACAAAACTGGGTAACTTCTCAAATTATAAAGCAGGTTTGGCAAACTGTCAATATCTTTCAGAACCTTCTAGCCAAACTGTCAATATGTCTCAGAACCTTCTAGCCAAACTGTCAATATCTTTCAGAACCTTCCAGTTCTATAGGTTAGTTTTATTTCCATGTGCACAACGGGGCCCTTTGGCAGTTAAGAGTAAAGACAAGGAAGTTGCAGTTTCTAATAGATCAGATAATAAGAGCATTCCCATCTAGTCCAGAGAGTCTGGAGACAAACAGGACCATAAAGATGTCTCCATGGTCCCTCAACTGGGCCTCATTACCATTTAGCCCATCTAGTCCAGAGAGTCTGGAGACAAACAGGACCATAAAGATGTCTCCATGGTCTCTCAACTGGGCCTCATTACCATTTAGCCCATCTAGTCCAGAGAGTCTGGAGACAAACAGGACCATAAAGATGTCTCCATGGTCCCTCAACTGGGCCTCATTACCATTTAGCCCATCTAGTCCAGAGAGTCTGGAGACAAACAGGACCATAAAGATGTCTCCATGGTCTCTCAACTGGGCCTCATTACCATTTAGCCCATCTAGTCCAGAGAGTCTGGAGACAAACAGGACCATAAAGATGTCTCCATGGTCCCTCAACTGAGCCTCAGAACCAGCTGGCTGAGTGTTGTCCTGAGGCTCTATGGGGTTGGTTTGGGTTAGTGAACGGAGCCTCAGAACCAGCTGGCTGACTGCTGTCCTGAGGCTCTACGGGGTTGGTTTGGGTTAGTGAACTGGGCCTCAGAACCAGCTGGCTGAGGGTTGTCCTGAGGCTCTATGGGGTTGGTTTGGGTTAGTGAATGGAGCCTCAGAACCAGCTGGCAGAGTGCTGTCCTGAGTCTCTATGGGGTTGGGGCTGATCAAACAGACCATGAGGATCCCAGCTCTAGAGGTTCATCTTGCCAGTACAACTGACTGACTGTGAACAGGACAACTACTTGCCAGTACAACTGACTGACTGTGAACAGGACAACTACTTGCCAGTACAACTGACTGACTGTGAACAGGACAACTACTTGCCAGTACAACTGACTGACTGTGAACAGGACAACTACTTGCCAGTACAACTGACTGACTGTGAACAGGACAACTACTTGCCAGTACAACTGACTGACTGTGAACAGGACAACTACTTGCCAGTACAACTGACTGACTGTGAACAGGACAACTACTTGCCAGTACAACTGACTGACTGTGAACAGGACAACTACTTGCCAGTACAACTGACTGACTGTGAACAGGACAACTACTTGCCAGTACAACTGACTGACTGTGAACAGGACAACTACTTGCCAGTACAACTGACTGACTGAAATGAACAGGAAACTAATGCCAGTACAACTGACTGACTGTGAACAGGAAAACTACTTGCCAAACAACTGACTGACTGTGAACAGGACAACTACTTGCCAGTACAAACTGACTGTGAACAGGACAACTACTTGCCAGTACAACTGACTGACTGTGAACAGGACAACTACTTGCCAGTACAACTGACTGACTGTGAAAGGACAACAACTGCCAGTACAACTGACTGACTGTGAAACAGGATCAACTACTTGCCAGTACAACTGACTGACTGTGAACAGGAAAACTCAACTTGCCAGTACAACTGACTGACCAGAACAGGACAACATCAACTTGCCAGTACAACTGACTGACCAGAACAGGACAACTCAACTTGCCAGTACAACTGACTGACTGTGAACAGGACAACTACTTCACACAGGAGATACGATACATCACTGAAATAAACGGAAAATAATGATTAAATAATGACTGTTTCTTGGTGCCTCTTTCTTTCTTCAAAACAACACATTTAGCTGATCGATGATTGGAGTTATTTCCTCCCAGATTAAACCAATCAAATGCATCCTACTTCCATCAACAGATTAAAGGCATCATGAATAACATCAACTAGGCTATAATGAGGGGCCAGAGTAGAGGAATAACATCAACTAGGCTATAATGAAGGGCCAGATTAGAGGCCGGCATCCTGCTACAGAGTAGAGGCCGGCATCCTGCTACAGAGTAGAGGCCGGCATCCTGCTACAGCCAGAGTAGAGGCCGGCATCCTGCTACAGTGTAGAGTAGAGGCCGGCATCCTGCTACAGAGTAGAGGCCGGCATCCTGCTACAGCCAGAGTAGAGGCCGGCATCCTGCTACAGTGTAGAGTAGAGGCCGGCATCCTGCTACAGCCAGAGTAGAGGCCGGCATCCTGCTACAGCCAGAGTAGAGGCCGGCATCCTGCTACAGCCAGAGTAGAGGCCGGCATCCTGCTACAGCCAGAGTAGAGGCCGGCATCCTGCTACAGAGTAGAGGCCGGCATCCTGCTACAGTGTAGAGGGCGGCATCCTGCTACAGTGTAGAGGACGGCATCCTGCTACAGCCATAGTAGAGGCCGGCATCCTGCTACAGCCAGAGTAGAGGCCGGCATCCTGCTACAGCCAGAGTAGAGGCCGGCATCCTGCTACAGCCATAGTAGAGGCCGGCATCCTGCTACAGCCATAGTAGAGGCCGGCATCCTGCTACAGCCATAGTAGAGGCCGGCATCCTGCTACAGTGTAGAGGCCGGCATCCTGCTACAGCCAGAGGCCGGCATCCTGCTACAGCCAGAGGCCGGCATCCTGCTACAGCCAGAGTAGAGGCCGGCATCCTGCTACAGCCAGAGTAGAGACCGGCATCCTGCTACAGAGTAGAGGCCGGCATCCTGCTACAGTGTAGAGGGCGGCATCCTGCTACAGTGTAGAGGGCGGCATCCTGCTACAGTGTAGAGGACGGCATCCTGCTACAGCCATAGTAGAGGCCGGCATCCTGCTACAGCCAGAGTAGAGGCCGGCATCCTGCTACAGCCAGAGTAGAGGCCGGCATCCTGCTACAGCCATAGTAGAGGCCGGCATCCTGCTACAGCCATAGTAGAGGCCGGCATCCTGCTACAGAGTAGAGGCCGGCATCCTGCTACAGTGTAGAGGCCGGCATCCTGCTACAGCCAGAGGCCGGCATCCTGCTACAGCCAGAGGCCGGCATCCTGCTACAGCCAGAGTAGAGGACGGCATCCTGCTACAGAGTAGAGGCCGGCATCCTGCTTCAGCCAGAGTAGAGGCCGGCATCCTGCTACAGTGTAGAGGCCGGCATCCTGCTACAGTCAGAGTAGAGGCCGGCATCCTGCTACAGAGTAGAGGCCAGCCTCCTGCTATAGCCAGAGTAGAGGCCAGCCTCCTGCTACAGCCAGAGTAGAGGCCAGCCTCCTGCTACAGCCATAGTAGAGGCCAGCCTCCTGCTACAGCCATAGTAGAGGACAGCCTCCTGCTACAGCCAGAGTACAGCCACACTACTTCTGACCAGAGCCTTATGGGTCCTGGTAGTGCACTACATAGGGAATAGGGTGCCATCTTGAGACGTAACCTGACTGACCAGAGTGACTGGCAGCAGACATTATAGGATCAGTCTGGCACACTGTCTTCCTGTATATGAACATCAGGACATGATCAGTCTGGCACACTGTCTTCCTGTATATGAACAGCAGGACAGGATCAGTCTGGCACACTGTCTTCCTGTATATGAACAGCAGAACAGGATCAGTCTGGCACACTGTCTTCCTGTATATGAACAGCAGGACAGGATCAGTCTGGCACACTGTCTTCCTGTATATGAACAGCAGGACAGGATCAGTCTGTCACACTGTCTTCCTGTATATGAACAGCAGGACAGGATCAGTCTGGTAAACACACTGTCTTCCTGTCCATTGAACAGCAGGATAGGATCAGTCTGACACACTGTCTTCCTGTATATGAACAGCAGAACATGATCAGTCTGGCACACTGTCTTCCTGTATATGAACAGCAGGACAGGATCAGTCTGGCACACTGTCTTCCTGTATATGAACAGCAGGACAGGATCAGTCTGGCACACTGTCTTCCTGTATATGAACAGCAGAACAGGATCAGTCTGGCACACTGTCTTCCTGTATATGAACAGCAGGACAGGATCAGTCTGGCACACTGTCTTCCTGTATATGAACAGCAGGACAGAGCCCCAGGTAAACACTCCTGTTCATAACATGTCCATTAACAGAGCCAGGGTAAACACTAGACACTCCTGTTCATAACATGTCTATTAACAGAGCCAGGGTAAACACTCCGGTTCATAACATGTACATTAACAGAGCCAGGGTAAACACTAGCCACTCCTGTTCATAACATGTCTATTAACAGAGCCAGGGTAAACACTAGACACTCCTGTTCATAACATGTCCTTTAACAGAGCCAGGGTAAACACTAACAGAGCCAGTAAACACTCCTGTTCATAACATGTCTATTAACAGAGCCAGGGTAAACACTAGACACTCCTGTTCATAACATGTCTATTACAAGAGACCCAGGTAAACACTCCTGTTCATAACATGTCTATTAACAGAGCCAGGGTAAACAATCCTGTTCATAACATGTCTATTAACAGAGCCAGGGTAAACTCTAGACACTCCTGTTCATAACATGTCCATTAACAGAGCCAGGGTAAACACTCCTGTTCATAACATGTCTATTAACAGAGCCAGGGTAAACACTAGACTCTCCTGTTCATAACATGTATATTAACAGAGCCAGGGTAAACACTAGACACTCCTGTTCATAACATGTCTATTAACAGAGCCAGGGTAAACAATCCTGTTCATAACATATCTATTAACAAAGCCAGGGTAAACACTAGACACTCCTGTCCATAACATGTCTATTAACAGAGCCAGGGTAAACACTAGACACTCCTGTTCATAACATGTCCATTAACAGAGCCAGGGTAAACACTCCTGTTCATAACATGTCTATTAACAGAGCCAGGGTAAACACTAGACTCTCCTGTTCATAACATGTATATTAACAGAGCCAGGGTAAACACTAGACACTCCTGTTCATAACATGTCTATTAACAGAGCCAGGGTAAACAATCCTGTTCATAACATATCTATTAACAAAGCCAGGGTAAACACTAGACACTCCTGTCCATAACATGTCTATTAACAGAGCCAGGGTAAACACTAGACACTCCTGTTCATAACATGTCTATTAACAGAGCCAGGGTAAACACTAGACACTCCTGTCCATAACATGTCTATTAACAGAGCCAGGGTAAACACTAGACACTCCTGTTCATAACATGTCTATTAACAGAGCCAGGGTAAACACTAGACTCTCCTGTTCATAACATGTCTATTAACAGAGCCAGGGTAAACTCTCCTGTTCGTAACATGTCTATTAACAGAGCCAGGTAAACACTAGACACTCCTGTTCATAACATGTCCATTAACAGAGCCAGGGTAAACACTAGACACTCCTGTTCATAACATGTCCATTAACAGAGCCAGGGTAAACACTAGACTCTCCTGTTCATAACATGTATATTAACAGAGCCAGGGTAAACAGTAGACACTCCTGTTCATAACATGTCTATTAACAGAGCCAGGGTAAACACTAGACACTCCTGTTCATAACATGTCTATTAACAGAGCCAGGGTAAACACTAGACACTCCTGTTCATAACATGTCCTTTAACAGAGCCAGGGTAAACACTAGACACTCCTGTTCATAACATGTCTATTACAAGAGACCCAGGTAAACACTCCTGTTCATAACATGTCTATTAACAGAGACCCAGGTAAACACTAGACACTCCTGTTCATAACATGTCCATTAACAGAGCCAGGGTAAACACTAGACACTCCTGTTCATAACATGTCTATTAACAGAGCCAGGGTAAACTCTCCTGTTCATAACATGTCTATTAACAGAGCCAGGGTAAACACTAGACACTCCTGTTCATAACATGTCTATTAACAGAGCCAGGGTAAACACTAGACACTCCTGTTCATAACATGTCTATTAACAGAGCCAGGGTAAACACTAGACACTCCTGTTCATAACATGTCCTTTAACAGAGCCAGGGTAAACACTAGACTCTCCTGTTCATAACATGTCTATTAACAGAGCCAGGGTAAACACTAGACACTCCTGTTCATAACATGTCCTTTAACAGAGCCAGGTAAACACTAGACACTCCTGTTCATAACATGTCCATTAACAGAGACCCAGGTAAACACTAGACACTCCTGTTCATAACATGTCTATTAACAGAGCCAGGGTAAACACTAGACACTCCTGTTCATAACATGTCTATTAACAGAGCCAGGGTAAACACTAGACACTCCTGTTCATAACATGTATATTAACAGAGCCAGGGTAAACACTAGACACTCCTGTTCATAACATGTCTATTAACAGAGCCAGGGTAAACACTAGACACTCCTGTTCATAACATGTCTATTAACAGAGCCAGGGTAAACACTAGACACTCCTGTTCATAACATGTCCTTTAACAGAGCCAGGGTAAACACTAGACACTCCTGTTCATAACATGTCCTTTAACAGAGCCAGGGTAAACACTAGACACTCCTGTTCATAAAATGTCTATTAACAGAGACCCAGGTAAACACTAGACACTCCTGTTCATAACATGTCCTTTAACAGAGCCAGGGTAAACACTAGACACTCCTGTTCATAACATGTCCATTAACAGAGCCAGGGTAAACTCTCCTGTTCATAACATGTCTATTAACAGAGCCAGGGTAAACACTAGACACTCCTGTTCATAACATGTCTATTAACAGAGCCAGGGTAAACACTAGACACTCCTGTTCATAACATGTCCATTAACAGAGCCAGGGTAAACACTAGACACTCCTGTTCATAACATGTCTATTAACAGAGCCAGGGTAAACACTAGACACTCCTGTTCATAACATGTCCATTAACAGAGCCAGGGTAAACACTAGACACTCCTGTTCATAACATGTCCTTTAACAGAGCCAGGGTAAACACTAGACTCTCCTGTTCATAACATGTCCATTAACAGAGCCAGGTAAACACTAGACACTCCTGTTCATAACATGTCTATTAACAGAGCCAGGGTAAACACTAGACACTCCTGTTCATAACATGTCCATTAACAGAGACCCAGGTAAACACTAGACACTCCTGTTCATAACATGTCTATTAACAGAGCCAGGGTAAACACTAGACACTCCTGTTCATAACATGTCTATTAACAGAGCCAGGGTAAACACTAGACACTCCTGTTCATAACATGTATATTAACAGAGCCAGGGTAAACACTAGACACTCCTGTTCATAACATGTCTATTAACAGAGCCAGGGTAAACACTAGACACTCCTGTTCATAACATGTCTATTAACAGAGCCAGGGTAAACACTAGACACTCCTGTTCATAACATGTCTATTAACAGAGCCAGGGTAAACTCTCTTCTCTCCTGTTCATAACATGTCCATTAACAGAGCCAGGGTAAACACTCCTGTTGGATAAAACATTCACTCTTCTCTCCCGTTCATAACATGTCTGTTAGAAAATGGTGCAAAATGGCAAAAACAAACCATTTAATTCTAAAGCAAAACCCCCAAATCTATATTCGGAAAACAATCAAATATTCAACACCTTTCAAGGCATTTCAGGCAAATGTGTTGAATGAATTTTAATAGTGCTTTAATAATTTAGTCAATCTTCTCTCTCCCCTCAATTCTTTCATTCCCAACCTCTCTCCCTCCCTCCCCCTCCCCTCCCTCTTCCCCTCTCTCCCTCTCTCCCCTCCCCCCCTCTCTCCCCTCCCTCCCTCTCTCCCCTCCCCTCCCTCTTCCCCTCTCTCCCTCTCTCCCCCTCCCCTCCCTCTTCCCCTCTCTCCCTCTCTCCCCCTCCCCTCCCTCTTCCCCTCTCTCCCTCTCTCCCCCTCCCAGTTTTAGGCTGGGTTTCTGTACAGCACTTTGATATATCAGCTTACGTACGAAGGGCTATATAAATACATTTTATTTGATTTGACACCTCAAATCCCCTTCCCCCTTTTTCCTCCAAAAAGGAACGATGGTCATTATGGCCAAACAGTTCTATTATTGTTTCATCAGACCAGAGGACATTTCTCCAAAAAGTACGATCTTTGTCCCCATGTGCAGTTGCAAACCGTAGTCTGGCTTTTTTATGTTGGTTTTGGAGCAGTGGCTTATTCCTTGCTGAGCGGCCTTTCAGGTTATGGCGATATAGGACTTGTTTTACTGTGGATATAGATACCTGTTTCCTCCAGCATCTTCACAAGGTCCTTTGCTGTTGTTCTGGGATTGATTTGCTCTTTTCACACCAAAGTACGTTCATCTCTAGGAGACAGAACGCATCTCCTTCCTGAGCGGTATGACGGCTGCGTGGTCCCATGGTGTTTAAACTTGCGTACTATTGTTTGTAAAGATGAACGTGGTAACTTCAGGCGTTTGGAAAATGCTCCCAAGGATGAACCAGGGTTAGGGTGGGGGGGGTTACGGGGGGGGGGGGGGTTCTGATTAGGGTTAGGTTGGGGGTTAGGGTTAGGGTGGGGGGTGGTGGTTAGGGTTAGGGTGGGGGGAACCTAAACACACATGTGTGGGGGGGGTTAGGGTTAGGGTTAGTGGCTTAGGGTTAGGGGGTAGGGTTAGGTTGGGGGGTTAGGGTTAGGGTGGGGTTAGGGTTAGGGGGTGGGTTATGGTTAGGGGGGTTAGGGTTAGGGAGGGGGCTTTAATTTGAAGTCTAAGATAAGAATAAGCATAAAATACATTTCCAAAAAGGTTAAAGGTTAAATACCCCTTAACA
The DNA here is from genome assembly GCF_034236695.1 of Oncorhynchus nerka. Taxonomy (NCBI): domain Eukaryota; kingdom Metazoa; phylum Chordata; class Actinopteri; order Salmoniformes; family Salmonidae; genus Oncorhynchus; species Oncorhynchus nerka. The sequence goes on from NC_088422.1 coordinate 108,368,966, forward strand.
GTCCTGTAAACTACAACAGTAGTAGTTAATGACAAATTAAAATATCCCTGATTCCCATCTCTGCATTACTTCTGTGAAAAGCTGTTTCCAGAATCCATGTCTCTTTTGTAACCCACGCATGAAGTACTTTCATTTCAATCCTGTCGCATCTCCTCCTTATCGTATCTACTCATCGCTTCTCCTCATCACATCTCCTCATCGCTTCTCCTCATCGCTTCTCCTCATCACATCTCCTCATCGTTTCTCCTCATCGTATCTCCTCATCGCATCTCCTCATCACATCTCCTCATCACATCTCCTCATCACATCTCCTCATCTCCTCATCACATCTCCTCATCGTATCTCCTCATCACATCTCCTCCTTATCGTATCTCATCACATCTCCTCATCGTATCTCCTCATCACATCTCCTCATCGTATCTCCTCATCGTATCTCCTCATCGTATCTCATCGCATCTCCTCATCGCATCTCCTCATCGCTTCTCCTCATCGCTTCTCCTCATCACATCTCCTCATCACATCTCCTCATCGCATCTCCTCATCACATCTCCTCATCGCATCTCCTCATCGTATCTCCTCATCGCTTCTCCTCATCACATCTCCTCATCACATCTCCTCATCACATCTCCTCATCACATCTCCTCATCTCCTCATCACATCTCCTCATCGTATCTCCTCATGACATCTCCTCATCACATCTCCTCATCGTATCTCCTCATCGTATCTCCTCATCACATCTCCTCATCACATCTCCTCATCGTATCTCCTCATCGCATCTCCTCATCGCATCTCCTCATCGCATCTCCTCATCGCATCTCCTCATCGCATCTCCTCATCGCTTCTCCTCATCGCATCTCCTCATCTCCTCATCGCATCTCCTCATCTCCTAATCGCATCTCCTCATCGTATCTCCTCATCACATCTCTTCACATCTCCTCATCGCTTCTCCTCATCGTATCTCCTCATCACATATCCTCATCACATCTCCTCATCGCATCTCCTCATCACATCTCCTCATCGTATCTCCTCATCGCATCTCCTCATCTCCTCATCACATCTCCTCATCGCATCTCCTCATCACATCTCCTCATCTCCTCATCGCATCTCCTCATCGCATCTCCTCATCGCATCTCCCCATCTCCTCATCACATCTCCTCATCGCATCTCCTCATCACATCTCATCTCCTCATCGCATCTCCTCATCTCCTCATCGCATCTCCTCATCACATCTCCTCATCGCTTCTCCTCATCGCTTCTCCTCATCTCCTCATCGTATCTCCTCATCACATCTCCTCATCACATCTCCTCATCGTATCTCCTCATCGCATCTCCTCATCGCTTCTCCTCATCACATCTCCTCATCACATCTCCTCATCGCATCTCCTCATCACATCTCCTCATCTCCTCATCTCCTCATCGTATCTCCTCATTGCATCTCCTCATCTCCTCATCGTATCTCCTCATCGTATCTTCTCATCACATCTCCTCATCGCATCTCCTCATCATATCTCCTCATCGCTTCTCCTCATCGCATCTCCTCATCTCCTCATCGCATCTCCTCATCTCCTAATCGCATCTCCTCATCTCCTCATCGTATCTCCTCTTCACATCTCCTCATCGCTTCTCCTCATCGTATCTCCTCATCACATCTCCTCATCGCATCTCCTCATCACATCTCCTCATCACATCTCCTCATCGTATCTCCTCATCGCATCTCCTCATCTCCTCATCACATCGTATCTCCTCATCGCTTCTCCTCATCTCCTCATCGCATCTCCTCATCGCATCTCCTCATCACATCTCCTCATCGCATCTCCTCATCGCATCTCCTCATCACATCTCCTCATCACATCTCCTCATCGCTTCTCCTCATCGCTTCTCCTCATCGCATCTCCTCATCTCCTCATCACATCTCCTCATCGTATCTCCTCATCGTATCTCCTCATCACATCTCCTCATCGCATCTCCTCATCGCATCTCCTCATCGCATCTCCTCATCGCATCTCCTCATCGTATCTCCTCATCGTATCTCCTCATCGTATCTCCTCATCGTATCTCATCACATCTCCTCATCGCATCTCCTCATCACATCTCCTCATTCGCATCTCCGCATCACATCTCCTCATCGCATCTCCTCATCTCCTCATCGTATCTCCTCATCACATCTCCTCATCGCATCTCCTCATCTCCTCATCGTATCTCCTCATCACATCTCCTCATCACATCTCCTCATCACATCTCCTCATCGTATCTCCTCATCGCTTCTCCTCATCGCATCTCCTCATCGCATCTCCTCATCGTATCTCCTCATCGCTTCTCCTCATCGCTTCTCCTCATCACATCTCCTCATCACATCTCCTCATCGCTTCTCCTCATCACATCTCCTCATCGCATCTCCGCATCACATCTCCTCATCACATCTCCTCATCGCTCGACAGCACATAGGCTGTGTACCAAATGGCACCAGAGCCCTATGGCACCCTATTCCCTATATAGTGCACTACTTTAGACCAGAGCCCTATGGCACCCTATTCCCTATATAGTGCACTACTTTAGACCAGAGCCCTATGGCACCCTATTTCCTATATAGTGCACTACTTTAGACCAGGGCCCTATGGCACCCTATTCCCTATATAGTGCACTACTTTAGACCAGGGCCCTATGGGGTAGTGCATCACTAAAGGGAGCCAGGAGACACATTCTGCAAGGTGTTCAATCTGGAACCCAAAACAACATTTCAAATAAGAGGAAACCACCAGAACAGAACATACGGCTGTCATGATGCAACTGCTGTGTAGCAATTACCCTCCCTGATTGGTTCTCAGAGAGGAAGACAGTCTAGTTCTGTCTCTCTGTCTCTCTCAGACACCAGTGAACCTGATTGGTTCTCAGAGAGGAAGACAGTCTAGTACTGTCTCTCTGTCTCACCCAGACACCAGTGAACCTGATTGGTTCTCAGAGAGGAAGACAGCCTAGTTCTGTCTCTCTGTCTCTCTCAGACACCAGTGAACCTGACATGTTTTAGTCAGGTTTATAAGGGATATTGTGAGGATGTTTTAGTCAGGTTTATAAGGGATATTGTGAGGATGTTTTAGTCAGGTTTATAAGGGATATTGTGAGGATGTTTTAGTCAGGTTTATCAGGGATATTGTGAGGATGTTTTAGTCAGGTTTATAAGGGATATTGTGAGGATGTTTTAGTCAGGTTTACAAGGGATATTGTGATGATGTTTTAGTCAGGTTTATAAGGGATATTGTGAGGATGTTTTAGTCAGGTTTATCAGGGATATTGTGAGGGTGTTTTAGTCAGGTTTATCAGGGATATTGTGAGGGTGTTTTAGTCAGGTTTATCAGGGATATTGTGAGGATGTTTTAGTCAGGTTAACAAGAGATCTTGTGAGGATGTTTTAGTCAGGTTTACAAGAGATCTTGTGAGGGTGTTTTAGTCAGGTTTATCAGGGATATTGTGAGGATGTTTTAGTCAGGTTTATAAGAGATCTTGTGATGATGTTGTTTGCCTCTCACCCCTGATGAACCCCAGGAGACTCAGACAAGCAGCTCTCCCTCTGGCCTCTCATCTCCCCTCCCTCCCTCTCATCCCCAGCTTGAAGTGCTGTTGCTATAGAGACCAAGTCATAGAATTGTCCAAACATGTGAACTAACAATTTGTGGGAGAGAGAGATACAGAGAGAGAGAGAGAGACAGAGAGAGATACAGAGAGACAGAGACAGACAGAGAGAGAGAGAGAGAGAGAGACAGAGACAGACAGAGAGAGAGAGAGAGATACAGAGAGACAGAGACAGACAGAGAGAGAGAGAGAGATACAGAGAGACAGAGATACAGAGAGAGACAGAGACCCAATCGACCAAAAATACACACAGGGGTTCAAACTTCCCATGGATTTAGTAATGCTAGAAACTCCCTCTAGCCAATGACTCCACCAATCCAATGATAGAAACTCCCTCTAGCCAATGACTCCACCAATCCAATGGTAGAAACTCCCTCTAGCCAATGACTCCACCAATCCAATGATAGAAACTCCCTCTAGCCAATGACTCCACCAATCCAATGATAGAAACTCCCTCTAGCCAATGACTCCACCAATCCAATGATAGAAACTCCCTCTAGCCAATGACTCCACCAATCCAATGACAGAAACTCCCTCTAGCCAATGACTCCACCAATCCAATGATAGAAACTCCCTCTAGCCAATGACTCCACCAATCCAATGACAGAAACTCCCTCTAGCCAATGACTCCACCAATCCAAATGTAGAAACTCCCTCTAGCCAATGACTCCACCAATCCAATGATAGAAACTCCCTCTAGCCAATGACTCCACCAATCCAATGGTAGAAACTCCCTCTAGCCAATGACTCCTCCAATCCAATGCTAGAAACTCCCTCTAGCCAATGACTCCACCAATCCAATGATAGAAACTCCCTCTAGCCAATGACTCCTCCAATCCAATGACAGAAACTCCCTCTAGCCAATGACTCCACCAATCCAATGATAGAAACTCCCTCTAGCCAATGACTCCACCAATCCAATGATAGAAACTCCCTCAAGCCAATGACTCCACCAATCCAATGGTAGAAACTCCCTCTAGCCAATGACTCCTCCAATCCAATGCTAGAAACTCCCTCTAGCCAATGACTCCACCAATCCAATGGTAGAAACTCCCTCTAGCCAATGACTCCACCAATCCAATGATAGAAACTCCCTCTAGCCAATGACTCCATGTTACGTTCCCCAGTTTATGTATTGTAGTTTGTATATTTGCATGTGTTTATTTCAGGAAATGGCTTCCTGAAATCCCTCAAGCTGCTGATTGGTCGACTCCATGGCTAATTGGAGAGCTGACCCCGCCCCCTCGTCAAGACTCAGCTGTCTCCAATTACCCATTACATTTACATTTAAGTCATTTAGCAGACGCTCTTATCCAGAGCGACTTACAAATTGGTGCATTCACCTTATGACCTCCAGTGGAACAGTAGTGCATCTAAATCTTTTCAGGGGGAGGGGGGGTGAGAGGGATTACTTTATCCTATCCTAGGTATTCCTTAAAGAGGTGGGGTTTCCATTCCTTCTGACGCTATATAAAAGCCAGTGTTCTGTTCAGGAGGGAGATCTTTTTGTAGAGAGATTTTCTGGGAGGTCATTGCAGAGAGATTTTGCTAGAGGTTGATTTTGCTGGGAGTTCATTGCTGGGAGTTCATTGCTGGGAGTTCATTGTTTTGTGAGTTTGTTGCTTATTTGATGTCCTTTGTTTCTTAGTTTGTTTGTGAAATTGTTTAATGTTCTGTTTCATTTGTTCCCAGGGGGAAGGGGAAGGGGAAGGGGAAGAGGAAGGGGAAGGGGAAGGGGAAGAGGAAGAGGAAGGAGGAGGGGGAGGGGAAGGGGAAGGGGAAGGGGAAGGGGAAGAGGAAGGGGAAGGGGAAGGCACCTAGGGAGTGTTTAGGCAAGAGGCCCGCGGGCATACATCACCCATAGTATATTCACTGTCTAGGCACACTAGGTAAGACCTGGGCGGACCACCCCCTGTATTTTGGTTAGGGCACCAGGTGGTGCTAAATTAGGTAAGTAGTGGGTAGGCAGGTAAGATAGGAGAGGGGGGGGCTTTGAGATTTACTTTCTTTGCTTTGGTTCCGTCCAGCCCCTTTTCCCCATATTACCGTGTGAAGGAATAAAGTCCTTGTAAACGGTACCACATTCTGCCTGTTGTCATTCTTACTCGCACCTACAGTCCATACCTTTTTCACTTCACAGAGAGTTTAGTTGTAGCAGGGTGTTGCGTTCCCTCTTCATAGAGGCGTGCGTAACACTCCACCAATCCAATGCTAGAAACTCCCTCTAGCCAATGACTCCACCAATCCAATGCTAGAAACTCCATCTATACTCTACTCTCTCTACCCTATTCCCTACATAGTACACTGCGTCTAACCAGGGCCCTATTACCTACATAGTACACTACTTTAGAGCCCTATTCCCTACATAGTGCACTACTTTAGAGCCCTATTACCTACATAGTACACTACTTTAGAGCCCTATTCCCTACATAGTGCACTACTTTAGAGCCCTATTCCCTACATAGTGCACTACTTTAGAGCCCTATTCCCTACATAGTGCACTACTTTAGAGCCCTATTCCCTACATAGTGCACTACTTTAGAGCCCTATTCCCTACATAGTGCACTACTTTAGAGCCCTATTCCCTACATAGTGCACTACTTTAGAGCCCTATTCCCTACATAGTGCACTACTTTAGAGCCCTATTCCCTACATAGTGCACTACTTTAGACCAGAGTGAAGCTCCTACCACTGCAGTGAGGGAAGCATGTGTTGCCATGGAGATGTTGATTACAGCTGAGACATTTATTACATCCTATAAAAGTTGAATGAGGAAGTTGATGAATTCTGTGTAGAGATTAGCGTCAACACAACGGGTGTGTGTGTGTGTGGTTAGCCAACACAACGGGTGTGTGTGTGTGGTTAGCCAACACAACAGGTGTGTGGTTAGCCAACACAACAGGTGTGTGTGGTTAGCCAACACAACAGGTGTGTGTGGTTAGCCAACACAACAGGTGTGTGTGTGTGTGTGTGTGGTTAGCCAACACAACGGGGGTGTGTGTGTGGTTAGCCAACACAACAGGTGTGTGTGTGTGTGGTTAGCAAACACAACGGGTGTGTGTGTGTGTGGTTAGCCAACACAACAGGTGTGTGTGTGTGTGTGTGATTAGCGTCAACACAACGGGTGTGTGTGGTTAGCCAACACAACAGGTGTGTGTGTGTGTGGTTAGCCAACACAACGGGTGTGTGTGTGTGTGGTTAGCCAACACAACGGGTGTGTGTGTGTGTGGTTAGCCAACACAACGGGTGTGTGTGTGTGTGGTTAGCCAACACAACGGGTGTGTGTGTGTGGTTAGCCAACACAACGGGTGTGTGTGTGTGTGGTTAGCCAACACAACGGGTGTGTGTGTGGTTAGCCAACACAACAGGTGTGTGTGTGTGTGGTTAGCCAACACAACAGGTGTGTGTGTGTGTGGTTAGCCAACACAACAGGTGTGTGTGTGTGTGTGTGGTTAGCCAACACAACGGGGGTGTGTGTGTGGTTAGCCAACACAACAGGTGTGTGTGTGTGTGGTTAGCCAACACAACAGGTGTGTGTGTGTGTGTGTGTGTGTGTGTGTGTGTGTGTGTGTGTGTGTGGTTAGCCAACACAACAGGTGTGTGTGTGTGTGTGTGGTTAGCCAACACAACGGGGGTGTGTGTGTGGTTAGCCAACACAACAGGTGTGTGTGTGTGTGGTTAGCCAACACAACAGGTGTGTGTGTGTGTGTGTGTGGTTAGCCAATACTGCATGTACAAACACACGGGTGTGTGTGTGTGTGGTTACACACACAGATCACCCCCCACCACAACACACTATACTGCACACACACACACACACACACACAGGTCCCTGAGCAGCAGTGATGATTTACTCATCTGGTTAATTAACCACTGGGAGAGGCAGCAGGAGAGAGACAGAGATATTTATACACTTTATATATTCACTTTATATATTATCTACCTCACTTGCTTTGGCAATGTTAACACATGTTTCCCCTGCCAATAAAGCCCTTGAATTGAATTGATAGAGATACAGAGAGAGAGAGAAACAGAGAGAGAGATACAGAGAGAGAGAGAGAGAGAGAGAGAGAGAGAGAGAGAGAGAGAGATACAGAGAGAGAGAGAAGGGCAGAGAAGAGAGAGACAGAGATACAGAGAGAGAGAAGGGCAGAGAGAGAGAGACAGAGAGAGAGAGAGAGACAGAGAAGAGAGAGAGAGAGAGAAGGGCAGAGAGAGAGAGAGAGAGAAGGGCAGAGAAGAGAGAGACAGAGAGAGACAGAGACAGAGAGAGAGAGAGAGAGACAGAGATAGAGAGAGAGACAGAGATAGAGAGACAGAGAGAGAGGGCAGAGAAGAGAGAGAGAGAGAGAGAGAGAGAGAGAGAGAGAGAGAAGGGCAGAGAGAGAGAGACAGAGAGAGAGAGAGAGAGAGAGATACAGAGATACAGAGAGACAGAGAGAGAGAGAGAGATACAGAGAGAGAGAGAAGGGCAGAGAAGAGAGAGACCGAGATACAGAGAGAGAGAGAAGGGCAGAGAAGAGAGAGACAGAGATACAGAGAGAGAGAGAAGGGCAGAGAAGAGAGAGACAGAGATAGAGAGAGAGAGAGAGAGACAGAGAGAGAGACAGAGAGAGAGAGAGAGAGAGAAGGGCAGAGAAGAGAGAGACAGATATACAGAGAGAAGGGCAGAGAAGAGAGAGAGATACAGAGAGAGAGAGAAGGGCAGAGAAGAGAGAGACAGAGATAGAGAGAGAGAGAGAGAGAGAGAGACAGAGAGAGAGAGAGAGAGAGAGAGAGACAGAGAGAGAGAGAGAGAGAGAGAAGGGCAGAGAAGAGAGAGACAGAGATAGAGAGACAGAGAGAGAGAGAGAGAGAGACAGAGAGAGAGAGACAGAGATAGAGAGACAGAGAGAGAGAGGGCAGAGAAGAGAGAGACAGAGATAGAGAGACAGAGATAGAGAGAGAGAGAGAAGGGCAGAGAGAGAGAGACAGAGAGCCAGAGAGAGAGAGCCAGAGAGAGAGACAGAGAGAGAGACAGAGAGAGAGACATAGAGAGAGACATAGAGAGAGACATAGAGAGACAGAGAGAGAGAGAAGGGAAGATAGAGGGGTGAAATGAGAGGAGACTGCTCTCCAGGCCCACTGCAGAAAGCAGGCATCACAGCAGTAAACAGCCTTCAGAATATCAATGAGAGGAGAACAGGCAGAGTGCAGCACACATATTGAGCTGTTTCACATCCTCAAATAAGGGAGAGAGGAGACAGACACAGTCAGACAGACACAGATAGAGAGACACAGACAGAGACAGAGAGAGGTACTGGCTAAGACTGAATGCTAAACTGATAATAAGACAGCCAAAAACTAAATGGATGCTGGCGTTCTGTAGCGCACATTACAGCTACATAAACACAACAACCTTTCCTCCCATTACAGTCATGGTTAACACTTTGATTACTCTAGGGATAATTTACACATTATTATAGGGTGAGGGGGCAGGGGAGGCAGGGGGAGGCATCCAGAGGGGAGGCAGGGGGGTGAGGGGGCAGGGGGGAGGCAGGGGAGGCAGGGGGGGAGGCAGGGCGAGGGGAGGCAAGGGGGCAGGGCGAGGGGGTGAGGGGAGGCAGGGTGGGGGGAGGCAGGGGCAGGGGGGGGGGGAGGGGAGGCAGGGGAGGGGGGGCAGGGGGAGTGAGGGGGAGGCAGGGGGGCAGGGGAGGGGAGGCAGGGGGAGGCAGGGCGAGGGGAGGCAGGGAGGGGAGGCAGGGTGAGGGGAGGCAGGGAGGCAGGGGGGAGGCAGGGGAGGGAGGCAGGGGAGGGGAGGCAGGGTGAGGGGAGGCAGGGGAGGCAGGGTGAGGGGAGGCAGGGAGGAGGCAGGGGAGGGGAGGCAGGGGAGGCAGGGTGAGGGGAGGCAGGGGAGGCAGGGCGGGAGGCAGGGGAGGCAGGGCGAGGGAGGCAGGGAGGGGAGGCAGGGGGAGGGGAGGCAGGGCGAGGGGAGGCAGGGGAGGGGAGGGGGGAGGCAGGGGGCAGGGGGGGAGGCAGGGCGAGGGGAGGCAGGGGAGGCAGGGGAGGGGAGGCAGGGTGAGGGGAGGCAGGGGAGGCAGGGTGAGGGGAGGCAGGGGAGGCAGGGGGGAGGCAGGGTGGGGAGGCAGGGGAGGCAGGGTGAGGGGAGGCAGGGGAGGCAGGGCGAGGGGAGGCAGGGGAGGGGAGGCAGGGCGAGGGGAGGCAGGGGGAGGGGAGGCAGGGGAGGGGAGGCAGGGGAGGGGGGAGGCAGGGGGCAGGGGGAGGCAGGGGAGGCAGGGGGCAGGGGAGGCAGGGGAGGCAGGGGAGGGAGGGGAGGCAGGGGAGGCAGGGCGAGGCAGGGGAGGGAGGCAGGGGGAGGCAGGGGGCAGGGCGAGGCAGGGCAGGGCAGGGGAGGGGAGGCAGGGCGAGGGGGAGGCAGGGGAGGGGAGGCAGGGGGGGCAGGGGAGGCAGGGTGAGGCAGGGGAGGAGGCAGGGCGAGGCAGGGCAGGGGAGGCAGGGGGCAGGGCGAGGGGAGGCAGGGGGGCAGCGTGAGGGGAGGCAGGGCGAGGGGAGGCAGGGGGCAGGGTGAGGGGAGGCAGGGCGAGGGGAGGCAGGGGGGGCAGGGCGAGGCAGCCAAGGCAGGGCGAGGGAGGGGGCAGGGCGAGGGAGGCAGGGCGAGGGGAGGCAGGGGGGCAGGGCGAGGGGAGGCAGGGGAGGCAGGGGAGGCAGGTTGAGGGGAGGCAGGGCGAGGGAGGCAGGGAGGCAGGGCGAGGGGAGGCAGGGCGAGGGGAGGCAGGGCGAGGGGAGGCAGGGAGGCAGGTTGAGGGGAGGCAGGGGGGCAGGGCGAGGCAGCCAAGGCAGGGGGGGGCAGGTTGAGGGGAGGCAGGGGAGGGGGGGGCAGGGGAGGCAGGGGAGGGAGGCAGGGCAAGGTGAGGGGAGGCAGGGGAGGCAGGGTGAGGGGAGGCAGGGCGAGGGGAGGCAGGGCGAGGCAGCCAAGGCAGGGCGAGGCAGGGGAGGGGAGGAAGGGGCGAGGCAGGGGAGGCAGGGTGAGGCGAGGCAGGGCGAGGCAAGGTGAGGGGAGGAAGGGCGAGGCAGGGCGAGGCAAGGGGGAGGGGACGAGGCAGGGGAGGCAGGGTGAGGCGAGGCAGGGCGAGGCAGGTGAGGGGAGGAAGGGCGAGGCAGGGGAGGCAGGGTGAGGCGAGGCAGGGCGAGGCAAGGTGAGGGGAGGAAGGGCGAGGCAGGGGAGGCAGGGTGAGGCGAGGCAGGGCGAGGCAGGGGAGGCAGGTGAGGGGAGGCAGGGCGAGGCAAGGTGAGGGGAGGAAGGGCGAGGCAGGCGAGGCAGGGGAGGCAGGGTGAGGCAAGGCAGGGAGAGGCAGGGTGAGGGGAGGAAGGGCGAGGCAGGCGAGGCAGGGGAGGCAGGGTGAGGCAGGGTGAGGCGAGGAGGGCGAGGCAAGGCAAGGTGAGGGGAGGAAGGGCAGGCGGGGGCAGGGGAGGCAGGGTGAGGCAAGGCAGGGAGAGGCAGGGTGAGGCAAGGCAGGGGAGGCAGGGTGAGGCAAGGCAGGGAGAGGCAGGGTGAGGCGAGGCAGGAGAGGCAGGGGAGGCAGGGTGAGGCAAGGCAGGGAGAGGCAGGGTGAGGCAAGGCAGGGAGAGGCAGGGTGAGGCAGGGGAGGGAGAGGCAGGGCAAGGCAGGGAGAGGCAGGGGAGGCAGGGTGAGGCAAGGCAGGGGAGGCAGGGTGAGGCAAGGCAGGGCAAGGCAGGGAGAGGCAGGGGAGGCAGGGAGAGGCAGGGTGAGGCAAGGCAGGGAGAGGCAGGGTGAGGCAAGGCAGGGAGAGGCAGGGTGAGGCAGGGGAGGGAGAGGCAGGGCAAGGCAGGGAGAGGCAGGGCAAGGCAGGGAGAGGCAGGGGAGGCAGGGTGAGGCAAGGCAGGGGAGGCAGGGTGAGGCAAGGCAGGGCAAGGCAGGGAGAGGCAGGGGAGGCAGGGAGAGGCAGGGTGAGGCAAGGCAGGGTGAGGCAAGGCAGGGCAAGGCAGGGTGAGGCAGGGTGAGGCAAGGCAGGGAGAGGTAGAGCGAGGCAAGGTGAGGGGAGGAAGGGCGAGGCAGGGGAGGCAGGGTGAGGCAGAGTGAGGCAAGGCAGGGAGAGGCAGGGTGAGGTGAGGTGAGACAGGGCGAGACAGGGTGAGGTAGGGTGAGACAGGGTGAGGCAGGGTGAGGCAAGGCAGGGGGAGGTGAGGTGAGACAGGGCGAGACAGGGTGAGGCAAGGCAGGGGGAGGCGAGGCAGGGTGAGGCAGGGTGAGGCAAGGCAGGGCGAGGCGAGGCAGGGCGAGGCAGGGTAAGGCAAGGCAGGGCGAGGAGAGGCAGGGCGAGGCAGGGCGAGGAGAGGCAGGGAAGGCAGGGCGAGGCAGGGGAGGCGAGGCGAGGCAGGGGAGGCAGGGGAGCCAGGGTGAGGCGAGGCAGGGCGAGGCAAGGTGAGGAAGGGCGAGGCAGGGGAGCCAGGGTGAGGCGAGGCAGGGCGAGGCAAGGTGAGGAAGGGCGAGGCAGGGGAGGCAGGGTGAGGCGAGGCAGGGCGAGGCAAGGTGAGGGGAGGAAGGGCGAGGCAGGGGAGGCAGGGTGAGGCAAGGCAGGGAGAGGCAGTGTGAGGCAGGGGAGGCAGGGTGAGGCAGGGTGAGGCAAGGCAGGGAGAGGCAGGGGAGGCAGGGTGAGGCAAGGCAGGGAGAGGCAGGGTGGGGCAAGGCAGGGAGAGGCAGGGTGAGGCAAGGCAGGGAGAGGCAGGGTGAGGCAGGGGAGGGAGAGGCAGGGTGAGGCAGGGGAGGGAGAGGCAGGATGAGGCAGGGGAGGCAGGGTGAGGCAAGGCAGGGAGAGGCAGGGGAGGGAGAGGCAGGGGAGGCAGGGTGAGGCAGGGAGAGGCAGGGGAGGCAGGGTGAGGCAGGGTGAGGCAGGGGAGGCATGGTGAGGCAAGGCAGGGAGAGGCAGGGTGAGGCAGGGGAGGCAGGGTGAGGCAGGGCAGGGAGAGGCAGGGTGAGGCAGGGAGAGGCAAGGCAGGGAGAGGCAGGGCAAGGCAGGGGAGGCAGGGTGAGGCAAGGCAGGGAGAGGCATGGAGAGGCAGGGAGAGGCAGGGTGAGGCAAGGCAGGGAGAGGCAGGGGAGGCAGGGTGAGGCAGGGGAGGCAGGGTGAGGCAAGGCAGGGAGAGGCAGGGGAGGCAGGGTGAGGCAAGGTAGGGAGAGGCAGGGGAGGCAGGGTGAGGCAAGGTAGGGAGAGGCAGGGGAGGCAGGGTGAGGCAGGGGAGGCAGGGTGAGGCAAGGCAGGGAGAGGCAGGGAGAGGCAGGGTGAGGCAAGGCAGGGAGAGGCAGGGTGAGGCAGGGTGAGGCAAGGCAGGGAGAGGCAGGGTGAGGCAAGGTGAGGGAGGAGAGGCAAGGTGAGGGAGGAGGCAGGGGGAGGCAGGGTGAGGCAGGGTGAGGCAAGGCAGGGAGAGGCAGGGCGAGGCAAGGTGAGGGGAGGAAGGGTGAGGCAGGGGAGGCAGGGTGAGGCAGGGTGAGGTAGGGTGAGACAGGGTGAGGCAGGGTGAGGCAAGGCAGGGGGAGGTGAGGTGAGACAGGGCGAGACATGGTGAGGTAGGAGAGACAGGGTGAGGCAGGGTGAGGCAAGGGGGGAGGTGAGGTGAGACAGGGTGAGGCAGGGTGAGGCAAGGCAGGGGAGGTGAGGTGAGACAGGGCGAGACAGGGTGAGGTAGGGGTGAGACAGGGTGAGGCAAGGCAGAGGGAGGCGAGGCAGGCAGGAGAGGCAGGGCGAGGCAGGTGAGGCAGGGGAGGCGAGGCAGGGCGAGGAGAGGCAGGAAGGCAGGGGAGGAGGGGAGGCGAGGCAGGGAGGCAGGGTGAGGCAGGGTGAGGCAAGGCAGGGAGAGGCAGGCGAGGCAAGGTGAGGGGAGGAAGGGCGAGGGGGGAGGCAGGGTGAGGCAGAGTGAGGCAAGGCAGGGAGGCAGGTGAGGTGAGGTGAGACAGGGCGAGACAGGGTGAGGTAGGGTGAGACAGGGTGAGGCAGGGTGAGGCAAGGCAGGGGGAGGTGAGGTGAGACAGGGCGAGACAGGGTGAGGCAAGGCAGGGGGAGGCGAGGCAGGGTGAGGCAGGGTGAGGCAAGGCAGGGGAGGCGAGGCAGGGTGAGGCAGGGTGCAAGGCAGGGTGAGGCAAGGCAGGGGGAGGCAGCGAGGAGGCAGGGAAGGCAGGGCGAGGCAGGGGAGGCGAGGCGAGGGGGAGGCAGGGGAGCCAGGGTGAGGCGAGGCAGGGCGAGGCAAGGTGAGGAAGGGGCGAGGCAGGGGAGCCAGGGTGGGCGAGGCAGGGCGAGGCAAGGTGAGGAAGGGGCGAGGCAGGGGAGGCAGGGGAGGCGAGGCAGGGCGAGGCAAGGTGAGGGAGGAAGGGCGAGGCAGGGGAGGCAGGGTGAGGCAAGGCAGGGAGGCAGTGTGAGGCAGGGGAGGCAGGGTGAGGCAGGGTGAGGCAAGGAGGAGAGGCAGGGGAGGCAGGGTGAGGCAAGGCAGGAGAGGCAGGGTGGGGCAAGGAGGGAGAGGCAGGGTGAGGCAAGGCAGGGAGAGGCAGGGTGAGGCAGGGGAGGGAAGGCAGGGTGAGGCAGGGGAGGGAGAGGCAGGATGAGGCAGGGGAGGCAGGGTGAGGCAAGGCAGGGAGGGCAGGGTTGGTAAGGCAGGGGAGGCAGGGTGAGGCAGGGAGAGGCAGGGGAGGCAGGGTAAGGCAGGGTGAGGCAGGGGAGGCATGGTGAGGCAAGGCAGGGAGGGCAGGGTAACCCAGGGGAGGCAGGGTGAGGCAGGCAGGTCTGAGGCAGGGTGAGGCAGGGATGGCAAGGCAGGGAGAGGCAGGGCAAGGCAGGGGAGGCAGGGTGAGGCAAGGCAGGGAGAGGCATGGAGAGGCAGGGAGAGGCAGGGTGAGGCAAGGCAGGGAGAGGCAGGGGAGGCAGTCTGAGGGGGAGGCAGGTGAGGCAAGGCAGGGGAGAGGCAGGGGAGGCAGGGTGAGGCAAGGTAGGGAGAGGCAGGGGAGGCAGGGTGAGGCAAGGTAGGGAGAGGCAGGGGAGGCAGGGTGAGGCAGGGGAGGCAGTCTGAGGCCAGGGAGAGGCAGGGAGAGGCAGGGTGAGGCAAGGCAGGGAGAGGCAGGGTGAGGCAGGGTGAGGCAAGGCAGGGACTACTGTCGAGGCCTGGAGGGGAGGAAGGGCGAGGCAAGGTGAGGGGAGGAGGCCAGGGGAGGCAGGGTGAGGCAGGGTGAGGCAAGGCAGGAGACTGTCTGAGGCCTGGTGAGGGGAGGAAGGGTGAGGCAGGGGAGGCAGGGTGAGGCAGGGTGTAGGGTGAGACCTGAGGCAGGGTGAGGCCCAGACTAGGTGAGACAGAGGCCATGGTGAGATGGTGAGACAGGGACTACTGTCTGAGGCAAGGCAGGGGGAGGTGAGGTGAGACAGGGTGAGGCAGGTCTGAGGCAAGGCAGGGGAGGTGAGGTGAGACAGGGCGAGACAGGGTGAGGTAGGGTGAGACAGGGTGAGGCAAGGCAGAGGGAGGCGATGGCAGGGCGAGGAGACTACTGTCTGAGGCCTGGAGGGCGATGGGAGAGGCAGGGAGGCACGAGTCAGGGGAGGCCAGGAGGGCAGGGTGAGGAAGGCAGGCGAGGCAGGGTCGGAAGGAGGCCACAAACCGGTTTGATCTGTTTGTGAAATGGGCTGGCAGCTGTAACCTACTGTCATTTATCGGCCTGGAGGTCGTTGGTAACCCAGACTACTGTCTGAGGCCTGGAGGTCGATGGTAACCCAGACTACTGTCTGAGGTCTGGAGGTCGATGGTAACCCAGACTACTGTCTGAGGCCTGGAGGTCGATGGTAACCCAGACTACTGTCTGAGGCCTGGAGGTCGTTGGTAACCCAGACTACTGTCTGAGGCCTGGAGGTCGATGGTAACCCAGACTACTGTCTGAGGCCTGGAGGTCGATGGTAACCCAGACTACTGTCTGAGGCCTGGAGGTCGATGGTAACCCAGACTACTGTCTGAGGCCTGGAGGTCTTGGTAACCCAGACTACTGTCTGAGGCCTGGAGGTCGTTGGTAACCCAGACTACTGTCTGAGGCCTGGACCTCGACTCTCCCCAGACTACTGTCTGAGGCCTGGAGGTCGATGGTAACCCAGACTACTGTCTGAGGCCTGGACACTCTGGTCACCCAGACTACTGTCTGAGGCCTGGAGGTCGATGGTAACCCAGACTACTACACACTCTCCCTACCTACACACTCTCCCCACCTACACACTCTCCCCACCTACACACTCTCCCCACCTACACACTCTCCCCACCTACACACTCTCCCCACCTACACACTCTCCCCACCTACACACACACTCTCCCCATCTACACACTCTCCCCACCTACACACTCTCTCCCCACCTACACACTCTCCCCACCCTACACACACTCTCCCCACCTACACACTCTCCCCACCTACACACTCTCCCCACCTACACACTCTCCCCACCTACACACTCTCCCCACCTACACACTCTCCCCACCTACACACTCTCGGTTGTCGGGGGGTTCAGGGATGGTTGTCGGGGGGACAGGGGATGGTTGTCAGGTGCTCAGGGGATGGTTGTCGGGGGGTTCAGGGATGGTTGTCGGGGGGTTCAGGGATGGTTGTCAGGGGCTCAGGGATGGTTGTCGAGAGCTCAGAGTTAGTGTGTCGGGGGCTCAGGGATGGTTGTCAGGGGATGGTTGTCAGGGGCTCAGGGGATGGTTGTCGAGAGCTCAGAGTTAGTGTGTCAGGGTGGTGTTGTGGCTGCCTTACCTTGACCTTCTCTTGAAGCTTTCCGAGCCGCACGGTGTCCTCCACAATCCTGCTGATCACCCCCTGCTTGTCGTGCTCTAGGGACGAGGCCTGCGGAGGGAGAGAGGAGACAGGGAGGGTTACGGATCTGGGAGAGGGTGGAGGAGGAGAGCGAGAGAGGGATGAGGAGGGAGGGAGGGAGAGCGAGAGAGAGAGGGATGAGGAGGGGAGGGAGAGCGAGTGAGGGATGAGGAGTGAGCGAGGGGAGGGAGGGAGAGCGAGACAGAGGTATGAGAAGGGGAGGGATGAGGAGGGAGGGAGAGCGAGAGAGGGATGAGGGAGGGAGAGCGAGTGAGAGAGGGATGAGGAGGGAGGAGAGCGAGAGAGGGATGAGGAGGGATGGAGAGCGAGAGAAGGATGAGGAGGGATGGAGAGCGAGAGAAGGATGAAGAGGGAGAGAGGGAGGGATGAGGAAGGAGCGAGGGAGGGGAGGGAGGAGGAGAGCGAGCGAGCGAGGGAGAGCGAGCGAGCGAGCGAGGGATGAGGAAGGAGAGAGGGATGAGGGAGCGAGAGAGGGATGAGGAGGGAGCGAGAGAGGGATGAGGAGGGAGAGTGAGAGAAGGATGAGGAGGGAGGGAGGAATGACGGGAGGGAGGGATAAGGAAGGAGGGAGTACAAGAGAGGGATAAGGAAGGAGGGAGAGCGAGAGAGGGAGGGATAAGGAAGGAGGGGGAGCGAGAGAGGGAGGGATAAGGAAGGAGGGAGAGCGAGAGAGGGAGGGATAAGGAAGGAGGGGGAGGAGGGAGAGGAAGGAGGGATAGGGATAAGGAAGGAGGGAGAGCGAGAGAGGGAGGGATAAGGAAGGAGGGAGAGCGAGAGAGGGATAATGAAAGAGGGAGAGAGAGGGAGGCATAAGGAAGGAGGGGGAGCGAGAGAGGGATAAGGAAAGAGGGAGAGAGAGGGAGGGAGGGATAAGGAAGGAGGGAGAGCGAGAGAGGGAGAGAGAGGGAGGCATAAGGAAGGAGGGGGAGTGAGAGAGGGATAAGGAAGGAGGGAGAGCGAGAGAGGGATAAGGAAAGAGGGAGAGAGAGGGAGGGAGGGATAAGGAAGGAGGGAGAGCGAGAGAGGGATAAGGAAAGAGGGAGAGAGAGGGAGGGAGGGATAAGGAAGGAGGGAGAGCGAGAGAGGGATAAGGAAAGAGGGAGAGAGAGGGAGGGAGGGATAAGGAAGGAGGAGAGCGAGAGAGGGATAAGGAAAGAGGGGAGAGAGGGAGGGAGGGATAAGGAAGGAGGGGGAGCGAGAGAGGGATAAGGAAGGAGGGGGAGCGAGAGAGGGAGGGATAAGAAAGGAAGGAGGGAGAGAGAGGGATAAGGAAGGAGGGAGGGTGGAATGAGGGGAGGGAGGGAGGAATGAGGGGAGGGAAGGAGATAGGTTCATTAACCAGATAACCACATTATGCTAACCAGCTACAGCACATATGTCAGAGTCAAGGCCCGCGGGCCACATCCGGCCCGCAAGAAGGTTTTTTACGGCCCCTGGGATGATCTTGATTTATTATTAGAACCGGCCCGCAGCAAGCCGGCAGCCCGCAGATCTTTTACACGCACCAATACTACATTTCCCACAATGCAAAGGTGACGCACCGAGCAGTAGGCTGCTTCATTTCAATATTTATTGGCACAGCAGTCGTCAGCATCACAGTAAAATTAACTTTCAGATACCCATCAAAAATGGCAAAACGGAAGGTGGATACTGAGAACCGGGGGTTTCAAACAAGGTGGGAGTCGGAGTATATGTTCACGAAGGTAGCTGGAAAACCTGTGTGTCTTCTGTGTGGAGAAAGTGTGGCGGTACTGAAAGAGTATAATCTGAGACGACATTATGAAACGAAACACGCGGACAAAAACAAGAATATGGACATGGAACAAAGGCTACAAAGGCAGAGGAATTAAAACGAGGCCTCAAATCTCGACAGGCTCTGTTCAAAAAAGCCAAATCACAAGGCCAGGCTGCTGTCAAGGCCAGTTTTATTTTGGCAGAAGAGATCGCTAAATCAGCCCGGCCATTTACGGAGGGGATTTCATCAAAAACTGCATGATTAAAGTTTGTGACGAAGTTTGCCCAGAAAAAAGGCAACTCTTTTTAAATGTGAGTCTGAGCAGAAACACCATTGCCGAGAGAGTAGACCAGTTGTCCATCAATCTAAAAGAGCAGCTTGTGAAAAAGGGAAAAGATTTTATTGCATATTCCTTGGCTGTGGATGAGAGCACCGACATTTCTGACATTGCCCAGTTGTCAATTTTCATCCGCGGAGTGGACTCCAACCTAAGCGTGACAGAGGAGTTTTTGGCTTTACGTCCTATGCATGGCACAACTACGGGGCATGATTTGTATGAAGAGGTGTCAAGATGTGTAAATGAGATGGAGCTGCCTTGGGAAAAACTCGTGGGTTTGACAACCGACGGAGCACCTGCGATGTGTGGACACAGGAGCGGACTGGTGGCGAAGATACGGGAAAAGATGCAAGAGGAAAACGCGACAGGTGAGCTGACAGCTTATCATTGTATCATACACCAGGAAGCGTTGTGCGGTAAAGCCTTGAAAATGGAGCATGTAATGAGCATCATCACGCGCACAGTTAACTTTATCAGAGCCAAAGGTTTGAATCACCGCCAGTTCAAGGCATTTCTGACGGAGTTAGAAACGGAGCATGGTGATTTGCCTTATCACACAGAGGTGCGATGGCTAAGCCAGGGAAAGGTGCTTCAAAGATGTTTCGAGCTTCGTGAGGAGATTTGTCTGTTCTTGGACAGCAAAGGGAAAGACACAACACAACTCCGAGACGAAATGTTTCTGTGTGAAATGGCTTTTCTGTGTGACATTACGAGTCATCTGAATGCAATAAACTTGCAGCTGCAGGGTCGGGATCGTGTCATCTCTGATATGTACAGTACAGTGAAGGCATTTAAAACCAAACTGACTCTGTGGGAGACGCAGATGCGGAAAGAAAATTTGAGCCACTTTCCCAGCTGCCAGACCATGAAAAGAAGCTCTCTACCAGTGCGTTCCCGAGCACACAGTTGGCTGATAAAATAGGTATGCTTGCCGCTGACTTTCGACGCCGATTTGCTGACTTTGAAGCACAAAAAAGCAGGTTGGAACTGCTCGGTAACCCATTTGCTGTTGACGTGGAAAGCTCACCACCAAACCTCCAAATGGAGTTGATTGACCTCCAATGCAATGATGCACTGAGGGCAAAATATGCGGCAGTGGGTGCTGCGGAGTTCGCCCGTTTCCTCCCCGGCACAATGCCCCAGCTGCGCATCCAGGCTGCTCAAACGTTGTCTATGTTTGGCAGCACATACCTGTGTGAACAACTGTTTTCTTTGATGAACCTGAACAAAACATCACACAGAAGTCGACTTACTGCTGAACACCTCCACTCAATTCTGAGGATTTCTTCAGCTCAGAGCCTTACCCGAACATTGATGAACTTGTGGAAAAGATGGGACACCACCAAGTATCACCCTCAACCTCAAACAAGTGAACATTACTGTGCAATCACATATTTAGAGTTTTTACTCAGTTCAAGTTTAAAAGTTAAAATTTAATATTTGTTTTCACTGCATGTTACTTCTCCTTAAACAAAGTGTTGTTTTTGATTAATAGATTTTTGCACTTTATTTTTTTGTATTTCAATCCAATTATATTTTAAAAATATTTCAGTTGAGTGGATGATAGAAAATTGCTATTATTGTTTTTTCTTTGAAGTAAATTTAGCCCACTTTTGCTAAAATAGAAAATATAGTCTACTGATGGTGCCTTGAATACCGGTTTCTTTCATTTAATGTTCATGTTATGGGGATATTTATATAAAGGAAATTTGTCTTTTGTGTCTGTTGAAAATTAAAGATTACTGACAGAGCCATAAGAAAATATTGCTTTATTTATCTGATCATATTGTAATATATTTGTTAGGTTTTCAGTAGGTTCAATTAGGTTCACTAGACTATATGCGTCATTTAAAAATTTTTCAATGAACATTCGAACAGTCCGGCCCTCGTCTTGTAGCTGATTTTTTTATTTGGCCCTCCGTCCATTTGACTTTGACACCCCTGAGCTACAGTAACAAGATAACCACATTATGCTAACCAGCTACAGTAACAAGATAACCACATTATGCTAACCAGCTACAGTAACAAGATAACCACATTATGCTAACCAGCTACAGTAACAAGATAACCACATTATGCTAACCAGCTACCCCCCCAGTCAGTCAGTCAAACACAGTCAGTCAGCCTAACAGCCCCCCCCCAGTCAGTCAGTCTAACAGCCCCCTCCAGTCAGTCAGTCATTGAGGAGAAAGGTGTCTGACTCACATCGCCTGAGGAGGAATTGATGTAATAAATTCCCTATCTGACTACCTAACGCTCAATAACAACATGGACACACTGACTACCTAACGCTCAATAACAACATGGACACATCTGACTACCTAACGCTCAATAACAACATGGACACAACATGGCTCAATAACAACATGGACACATCTGACTACCTAACGCTCAATAACAACATGGACACCTAACGCTCAATAACAACATGGACACATCTGACTACCTAACGCTCAATAACAACATGGACACATCTGACTACCTAACGCTCAATAACAACATGGACACATCTGACTACCTAACGCTCAATAACAACATGGACACATCTGACTACCTAACGCTCAATAACAACATGGACACATCTGACTACCTAACGCTCAATAACAACATGGACACATCTGACTACCTAACGCTCAATAACAACATGGACACATCTGACTACCTAACGCTCAATAACAACATGGACACATCTGACTACCACGCTCAATAACAACATGGACACATCTGACTACCTAACGCTCAATAACAACATGGACACATCTGACTACCTAACGCTCAATAACAACATGGACACATCTGACTACCTAACGCTCAATAACAACATGGGACTACCAGCTCATAACAACATGGACACACCTAACGCTCAATAACAACATGGACACATCTGACTACCTAACGCTCAATAACAACATGGACACATCTGACTACCTAACGCTCAATAAAAACATGGACACAAAAAGCCTTTTACAAACAGGAGCTTTTGCATCCAAACACATAACGTTGTTTGAAAGACAGGGAATACTAACTGTGGTAAAGTAATGTACATCACACGTACAAAAGATTCTTGTTCGTGTGGCAGGGTGGCCTAGTGGTTAGAGTGGAGGGGCGGCAGGGTAGCCTAGTGGTTAGAGTGGAGAGGTGGCAGGGTAGCCTAGTGGTTAGAGTGTAGAGGAGGCAGGGTAACCTAGTGGTTAGAGTGTAGAGGTGGCAGGGTAGCCTAGTGGTTAGAGTGTAGAGGAGGCAGGGTAACCTAGTGGTTAGAGTGTAGAGGTGGCAGGGTAGCCTAGTGGTTAGAGTGTAGAGGAGGCAGGGTAGCCTAGTGGTTAGAGTGGAGGGACGGCAGGGTAGCCTAGTGGTTAGAGTGTAGAGGTGGCAGGGTAGCCTAGTGGTTAGAGCGTTGAACTAGTAACCAGCAGGTAGCCTAGTGGTTAGAGTGGAGGGACGGCAGGGTAGCCTAGTGGTTAGAGTGTTGGACTAGTAACCAGCAGGTAGCCTAGTGGTTAGAGTGTTGGACTAGTAACCAGCAGGGTAGCCTGGAGGTTAGAGTGTTGGACTAGTAACCGAAAGGTTGCAAGTTCAAATCCCCGCGCTGACAAGGTACAAATCTGTCGTTCTGCCCCTGAACAGGCAGTTAACCCACTGTTCCTAGACCAGTTAACCCACTGTTCCTAGACCAGTTAACCCACTGTTCCTAGACCAGTTAACCCACTGTTCCTAGACCAGTTAACCCCACTGTTCCTAGACCAGTTAACCCACTGTTCGTAGACCAGTTAACCCACTGTTCCTAGACCAGTTAACCCACTGTTCCTAGACCAGTTAACCCACTGTTCCTAGACCAGTTAACCCACTGTTCCTAGACCAGTTAACCCCACTATTCCTAGACCAGTTAACCCCACTGTTCCTAGACCAGTTAACCCACTGTTCCTAGACCAGTTAACCCACTGTTCCTAGACCAGTTAACCCACTGTTCCTAGACCAGTTAACCCACTGTTCCTAGACCAGTTAACCCACTGTTCCTAGACCAGTTAACCCACTGTTCCTAGACCAGTTAACCCACTGTTCCTAGACCAGTTAACCCACTGTTCCTAGACCAGTTAACCCACTGTTCCTAGACCAGTTAACCCACTGTTCCTAGACCAGTTAACCCACTGTTCCTAGACCAGTTAACCCACTGTTCCTAGACCAGTTAACCCCACTGTTCCTAGACCAGTTAACCCACTGTTGCTAGACCAGTTAACCAACTGTTCCTAGACCAGTTAGCCCACTGTTCCTAGACCAGTTAACCCACTGTTCCTAGACCAGTTAACCCACTGTTCCTAGACCAGTTAACCCCACTGTTCCTAGACCAGTTAACCCACTGTTCCTAGACCAGTTAACCCACTGTTCCTAGACCAGTTAACCCACTGTTCCGAGACCAGTTAACCCACTGTTCCTAGACCAGTTAACCCACTGTTCCTAGACCAGTTAACTCCACTGTTCCTAGACCAGTTAACCCACTGTTCCTAGACCAGTTAACCCACTGTTCCTAGACCAGTTAACCCACTGTTCCTAGACCAGTTAACCCACTGTTCCTAGACCAGTTAACTCCACTGTTCCTAGACCAGTTAACCCACTGTTCCTAGACCAGTTAACTCCACTGTTCCTAGACCAGTTAACTCCACTGTTCCTAGACCAGTTAACCCACTGTTCCTAGACCAGTTAACCCACTGTTCCTAGACCAGTTAACCCACTGTTCCTAGACCAGTTAACCCACTGTTCCTAGACCAGTTAACCCACTGTTCCTAGACCAGTTAACCCACTGTTCCTAGACCAGTTAACCCCACTGTTCCTAGACCAGTTAACCCACTGTTCCTAGACCAGTTAACCCACTGTTCCTAGACCAGTTAACCCCACTGTTCCTAGACCAGTTAACCCCACTGTTCCTAGACCAGTTAATCCACTGTTCCTAGACCAGTTAACCCACTGTTCCTAGACCAGTTAACCCACTGTTCCTAGACCAGTTAACCCCACTGTTCCTAGACCAGTTAACCCACTGTTCCTAGACCAGTTAACCCACTGTTCCTAGACCAGTTAACCCCACTGTTCCTAGACCAGTTAACCCCACTGTTCCTAGACCAGTTAATCCACTGTTCCTAGACCAGTTAACCCACTGTTCCTAGACCAGTTAACCCCACTGTTCCTAGACCAGTTAACCCACTATTCCTAGGCCAGTTAACCCACTGTTCCTAGGCCAGTTAACCCACTGTTCCTAGACCAGTTAACCTACTGTTCCTAGACCAGTTAACCCCACTATTCCTAGACCAGTTAACCCACTGTTCCTAGACCAGTTAACCCCACTGTTCCTAGACCAGTTAATCCACTGTTCCTAGACCAGTTAACCCACTGTTCCTAGACCAGTTAACCCACTGTTCCTAGACCAGTTAACCCACTGTTCCTAGACCAGTTAACCCACTGTTCCTAGACCAGTTAACCCACTGTTCCTAGACCAGTTAACCCACTGTTCCTAGACCAGTTAACCCACTGTTCCTAGACCAGTTAACCAACTGTTCCTAGACCAGTTAGCCCACTGTTCCTAGACCAGTTAACCCCACTGTTCCTAGACCAGTTAACCCACTGTTGCTAGACCAGTTAACCAACTGTTCCTAGACCAGTTAACCCACTGTTCCTAGACCAGTTAACCCACTGTTCCTAGACCAGTTAGCCCACTGTTCCTAGACCAGTTAACCCCACTGTTCCTAGACCAGTTAACCCACTGTTCCTAGACCAGTTAACCCCACTGTTCCTAGACCAGTTAACCCCACTGTTCCTAGACCAGTTAACCCACTATTCCTAGACCAGTTAACCCCACTGTTCCTAGACCAGTTAACCCCACTGTTCCTAGACCAGTTAACCCACTATTCCTAGACCAGTTAACCCACTGTTCCTAGACCAGTTAACCCACTATTCCTAGACCAGTTAACCCACTGTTCCTAGACCAGTTAACTCCACTGTTCCTAGACCAGTTAACCCACTATTCCTAGACCAGTTAACCCACTGTTCCTAGACCAGTTAACTCCACTGTTCCTAGACCAGTTAACCCACTGTTCCTAGACCAGTTAACCCACTGTTCCTAGACCAGTTAACCCACTGTTCCTAGACCAGTTAACCCCACTGTTCCTAGACCAGTTAACCCCACTGTTCCTAGACCAGTTAATCCACTGTTCCTAGACCAGTTAACCCACTGTTCCTAGACCAGTTAACCCACTGTTCCTAGACCAGTTAACCCACTATTCCTAGGCCAGTTAACCCACTGTTCCTAGGCCAGTTAACCCACTATTCCTAGGCCAGTTAACCCACTGTTCCTAGACCAGTTAACCCACTATTCCTAGGCCAGTTAACCCACTGTTCCTAGGCCAGTTAACCCACTGTTCCTAGACCAGTTAACCCACTATTCCTAGGCCAGTTAACCCACTATTCCTAGGCCAGTTAACCCACTGTTCCTAGACCAGTTAACCCCACTGTTCCTAGACCAGTTAACCCACTGTTCCTAGACCAGTTAACCCACTGTTCCTAGACCAGTTAACCCACTGTTCCTAGACCAGTTAACCCACTGTTCCACTGTTCCTAGACCAGTTAACCCACTGTTCCACTGTTCCTAGACCAGTTAACCCACTGTTCCACTGTTCCTAGACCAGTTAACCCACTGTTCCTAGACCAGTTAACCCACTGTTCCACTGTTCCTAGACCAGTTAACCCACTGTTCCTAGACCAGTTAACCCACTGTTCCACTGTTCCTAGACCAGTTAACCCACTGTTCCTAGACCAGTTAACCCACTGTTCCACTGTTCCTAGACCAGTTAACCCACTGTTCCTAGACCAGTTAACCCACTGTTCCTAGACCAGTTAACCCCACTGTTCCTAGACCAGTTAACCCCACTGTTCCTAGACCAGTTAATCCACTGTTCCTAGACCAGTTAACCCACTGTTCCTAGACCAGTTAACCCACTGTTCCTAGACCAGTTAACCCACTATTCCTAGGCCAGTTAACCCACTGTTCCTAGGCCAGTTAACCCACTATTCTTAGGCCAGTTAACCCACTGTTCCTAGACCAGTTAACCCACTATTCCTAGGCCAGTTAACCCACTATTCCTAGGCCAGTTAACCCACTGTTCCTAGACCAGTTAACCCCACTGTTCCTAGACCAGTTAACCCACTGTTCCTAGACCAGTTAACCCACTGTTCCTAGACCAGTTAACCCACTGTTCCTAGACCAGTTAACCCACTGTTCCACTGTTCCTAGACCAGTTAACCCACTGTTCCACTGTTCCTAGACCAGTTAACCCACTGTTCCACTGTTCCTAGACCAGTTAACCCACTGTTCCTAGACCAGTTAACCCACTGTTCCACTGTTCCTAGACCAGTTAACCCACTGTTCCACTGTTCCTAGACCAGTTAACCCACTGTTCCTAGACCAGTTAACCCACTGTTCCTAGACCAGTTAACCCACTGTTCCTAGACCAGTTAACCCACTGTTCCTAGACCAGTTAACCCACTGTTCCTAGACCAGTTAACCCACTGTTCCTAGACCAGTTAACCCACTGTTCCACTGTTCCTAGACCAGTTAACCCACTATTCCTAGGCCGTCATTGAAAATAAGAATTTGTTCTTAACTGACTAGTTAAATAAAGGTAAAACATTTTTAAATAAATAAAAGAGATTCTAATGTGTCGAGGACATGGATCAATGAACTGTAACGACGTAGAGACTACTGCCACTGAGACACACTTCCAACAGACCGACAACTTAGCCTCCAGAGTCCAGGTTCGGCTGGCAGGAGAGAGCTACCAGCCAACTAGTCTGGACTCCAGAAAAACACTGGACCTGCCACTGAGACACACTTCCAACAGACCGACAACTTAGCCTCCAGTGTCCAGGTTCGGCTGGCAGGACCAACTAATCTGGACTCCAGAAAAACACTGGACCTGTCACTGAGACACACTTCCAACAGACCGACAACTTAGCCTCCAGAGTCCAGGTTTGGCTGGCAGGACCAACTAGTCTGGACTCCAGAAAAACACTGGACCTTGAAGCTGTTTATTTCCAGCTGTGGAGATCTGCCGTCTCACAGCTCCCGTGTCGTTCTTCTGGGTCCGG